>NW_027467730.1:982500-1075236 GCF_046742065.1 Oratosquilla oratoria
TCTTGTCCGTACTTAACGGAATTTTTATGCTCCTTTATTCTCGTGGTTAAGTCTCTTCCTGTTTGGCCCCAGTATACTTCATCACAGTCTTTCAGGGAAGTTTGTACACACCGGGGCTGTTTTCTACGTTGGTGCGTCGGTGTACATTCACTTCTTTCATGAATAAACTGTTTGGGTAATTAAAAATTAGTTTGACATCATCATTGGGCAAAAGTTTGAAAGCTGCATTAATGGAATCACTATATGGTGATAACAAGTTATTATTGCTCCATTTGAATTTATCATCAAGGTTGGATGTTTTATAAAAATTGTGTTTTGCTTTCCTCAGGGCTTTGGACAAAAACCACCCTGGGTATCCTAGCTTTGAAAGTTGTGATTGAATTAATGTTAATTCTGCATCTAGATGTCGTGGGCTGCATATCCTGTATGCTCTAAGAAACAGGCCCGACGCTACACTACATTTGATATTATCCGGGTGATGACTAAAGAAATGTAGGTAGCTGCCGGTGTGTGTGGGCTTCCTGTACACTGAAAAGGACAATTGGTCGTCCGGACCTCTCATGACCAAAGTGTCAAGAAATGGGATTTTTCCTTCTTCCCATTCTACTTTGAAACTTAAATTACTTGCTAGGTTGTTTAATTCTATGAAGAAGTCATTAAAAGAACCCCATTTTTCATCCCATATAGTAAAAATATCATCTACATATTTGTACCAAAACATCTCCGCTGGTTTAATTTTTGGAAACAAGGTACATTCAAACCACTCCATGTAGATGTTGGCAAGCACTGGAGAGATGTTGGAGCCCATGCTGCATCCGTTTTTCTGTCTAAAGAATGAGTCTTTCAAAGAAAAAAAAACATTAGTATTAATACACAGACGTGTCAAACTGATTATTTTTGAAACTGAGATAGGAAGTCGCCGATCCTCCTGGGGGCGCCCCGCCGATCCTCCTGGGGGCGCCCCGCCGATCCTCCTGGGGGCGCCCCGCCGATCCTCCTGGGGGCGCCCCGCCGTTCCTCCTGGGGGCGCCCCACCGCTCCTCTTGGGGGCGCCCCGCCGCTCCTCCTGGGGGCGCCCCGCCGCTCCTCCTGGGGGCGCCCCGCCGATCCTCCTGGGGGCGCCCCACTGTTCCTCCTGGGGGCGCCCCGCCGCTCCTCCTGGAGGCGCCCCGCCGCTCCTCCTGCTGGGGGCGTCCCGCCGATCCTCCTCCTGGGGGCGCCCCGCCGATCCTCCTGCTGGGGGCGCCCCGCCGATCCTCCTCCTGGGGGCGCCCCGCCGATCCTGCTGCTGGGGGCGTCCCGCCGATCCTGCTGCTGGGGGCGCCCCGCCGATCCTCCTGCTGGGGGCGCCCCGCCGATCCTCCTACTGGGGGCGCCCCGCCGATCCTCCTGCTGGGGGCGCCCCGCCGCTCCTCCTGCTGGGGGCGCCCCGCCGATCCTCCTGCTGGGGGCGCCCCGCCGATCCTCCTGCTGGGGGCGCCCCGCCGATCCTCCTGCTGGGGGCGCCCCGCCGATCCTCCTGCTGGGGGCGCCCCGCCGATCCTCCTGCTGGGGGCGCCCCGCCGATCCTGCTGCTGGGGGCGCCCCGCCGATCCTGCTGCTGGGGGCGCCCCGCCGATCCTGCTGCTGGGGGCGCCCCGCCGATCCTCCTGCTGGGGGCGCCCCGCCGATCCTGCTGCTGGGGGCACCCAGCCGATCCTCCTGCTGGGGGCGCCCCGCCGATCCTGCTGCTGGGGGCGCCCCGCCGATCCTCCTGCTGGGGGCGCCCCGCCGATCCTCCTGCTGGGGGCGCCCCGCCGATCCTGCTGCTGGGGGCGCCCCGCCGATCCTGCTGCTGGGGGCGCCCCGCCGATCCTGCTGCTGGGGGCGCCCCGCCGATCCTGCTGCTGGGGGCGCCCCGCCGATCCTGCTGCTGGGGCGCCCCGCCGATCCTGCTGCTGGGGGCGCCCCGCCGATCCTGCTGCTGGGGGCGCCCCGCCGATCCTCCTGCTGGGGGCGCCCCGCCGATCCTCCTGCTGGGGGCTCTCCGCCGATCCTGCTGCTGGGGGCGCCCCGCCGTTCCTCCTGGGGGCGCCCCGCCGATCCTCCTGGGGGCGCCCCGCCGATCCTGCTGGGGCTCCCCGCCGATCCTATGGAAGCCCTGCGGCTCCTCAGGGAGCCCCCGTGGCTCTTCTGGGGGCCCCCGTGGTTCCTTTGGGGGCCCCAGGTTGAGAACCACTGGCCCACACAAATTAGCCATCCTTATTTCCTCCCCTCCCTCTCAGATTACCTAACTTCAATGTGGCGCGTATGTGTATATGTATATGTGTATGTGTGTGTAATGTGTACATATGTTTTTGGACATGTGTGTGTGTGTGTATATGTGTATGCACATGTGTATGTGTACATGTCTGTTTGGACATGTGTGTTTTTACGTGTCCGTTTACGTGTGTACCTGTGCATGTGTTTTACGTGTGTTTGTCTGTACATGTGTGTGTGTACATGTGTGTATATATATGTGTGTGTATGTGTACATGTGTGTTAGTCTACATATGTATGCACATGTGTGTGTGGACATGTGTATGTATATACATGTGTGTCTGTGTACATGTATGTGTGTGTACTTGTGTGCGTGTTCATGTGTGTGTGTACATATGTGCATGTATATGTGTGTGTATACATATGTGTGTACATGTGTGTGTACGCATATGTGTTTGTGTGCGTACATATGTGTGTATATATATTTGTGTGTGTACATACAAAAGTACATGGGTGTGTTTGTGTGTACATTTATGTTTCTGTATATGTGTGTTTGTGTACCAATGTGTGTACATTTGTGTATATATGTGTATGTGTGTATATGTGTGTTTGTGTATATGTTTATTTTTGTACGTGTTCTTGTGTACGTCTGTAAATATATGTCTGTGTGTGTGTATGTGTGTGTGTATTTACCTAATTGTATTTACCTAGTTGTATTTTACGGGAAGGGGAGCTATCCTCGTGGTGTCCCGTCTTTATATCTCATTTCATCTAAATTATTTTTGAATTCATATATTGTTTTTGCACACACTACTTTCTCATCTAACTTGTTCCAAATATCTATTACTCTGTGAGGAAATCTATTCTTTTTCAGATATCTTCTATAGCTGTCTTTCTTTCCGTGTCCTCTTGTATTTCTTTCATCCCATTTTAATGTGTGTGTGTGTGTGTTTGTGTGTGTGTGTGTGTGTTTGTGTCTGTTTGAGTGTGTGTATGTGTATGTGTGTGTGTATGTCAGTATGTATGTATGTGTATATGTGTGCCTGTGTCTGTCTCTGTGTGTCTATACGTGTGCGTATGTGTGTGTGTGTGTTTGTGTGTGTGTGTGTGCGTGTGTGTGTGTGTGTGTGATTCATTGTGTGTGTGTGTGTATGTGTGTGTTATAATACGTGTGTATGTAAGTATGTACGTGTGTGTATATGTGTGTGTGTTTTAATACGTGTGTATGTCAGTATATATGTGTATATGTGTGTGTCTGTGTCTGTACGTGTGCGTATGTGTGTGTGTGTGTGCGTGTGTGTGTGTGTGTGTGTGCGCGTGTGTGTGTGTGTGTGATTCATTGTATGTGTGTGTTATAATACGTGTGTATGTAAGTATGTACGTGTGTGTATATGTGTGTGTCAGTCTGTGTCTGTGTACTTGTACGTCTACGTATGTGTGTGTGTTTGTGTGTGTGTATGTGTGTGTGTGTGTATGTGTGTGTGTTTGTGTGTGTATGTGTATGTTTTTATACATGTGTATGTCAGTATGTATGTCTGTGTCTGTGTCTGTGTGTCTGTTCGTGTACATATGAGTATGTGTTTGTGTGTGTGCGTGCGTGTGTGTGTGTGTGTGCGTGTGTCGGTGTGTGTGTGTGTGTCTATTTTGTGTTCGTATATGTATTTTTGTATGCATATGTGTTTCTGCATTAGTATATTTGTGTGTTTTTTATGTTTCCTTGTGTATGCATGTTTGTATTTGATTGTATATGTGTGCATACATGTATATGTATGTGTGTGTATTTTCTTGTGTACATGTGTAAATGTATGTGTGTGTGTTTGTGTGTGTGCGTGTGCCCGCGCGCGTGCGCGTGTGTGTTTGCGCGCGTGTGTGTGTGTGTACGTGTGTGTGTGTGTGTGTGTGTGAGCTATGGTGAGCTATGCTCGTGGTGTGTGTATGTGTGTGTGTGTGTATTCACCTCGGATCTGCTGCAGTCTCTGTCGAGACAGCCAGACACCACCCTACGGCAGTGAGCTCAGAGCTCCTTATTAGCCGATCTCTGGGTAGGTCTGAGACCACTCACACACCACACACCGGGACAGCAAGGTCACAACTCCTTGACTAACGTCCCGTACCTACTCGCTGCTAGGTGAACAGGGGCTACACGTGAAAGAAGACCCAACTTATCTCCGCCCGACCAGGGAATCGAACCCCGGTTCTGTGTGTGTGTGTGTGTGTGTGTGTATGTCTGTATGTGTGTGTGTGTGTGTGTGTATGTCTGTATGTGTGTGTGTGTGTGTATTTTAATACGTGTGTATCTCAGTATGTATTTGTGTGTATGTGTGTGTGTCTGTGTCTGTGTGCACGTGTGCGTATGTGTGTGTATGTTTGTTTGTGTGTGTGTGTGTGCGTGTTTGATTGTGTGTGTATGTGTGTGTGTGTTTTAATGCGTGTGTATGTCAGTATGTACGTTTGTGTATATGTGTGTGTCTGTGTCTGTGTGCCTGTACGTGTACGTATGTTTTTGTGTGTGTATGTGTGTGTGTGTGCGTATGTGTGTGCGTGTGTGTGTGTGTATGTGAGTGTGTGTGTGTGTGTGTTTTTATGCGTGTGTATGTCAGTATGTGTGTGTGTGTCTGTCTGTACGTGTACGTTTGTGTGCGTGTGTGTGTGTGTGTGTATGTATGTGTGTGTACCTGTGTGTGTGTTTATATATCTCTATACGTCTGTGTATATGTTGTGGGAGTTGTTTAGCTTAACTGGGTACAAAGGGAATAAAGATTGAGTTAGATTCATGGCAGGTCATGAATGAATGAAAAGTAATGATCCATTTTAACATTCTTGTAAGTTTTGACTAATTCATTACATACAGCACTGTATGGGGCAGAAACATGGAACATAAGAGACGAAGAGAGGAGTTTGAATGAATTTGAGATGAGGTGTCTGAAAAGTATGATGGGGGCTACTAGGCTAGATAGAGTGAGAAATGAGGAGGTGAGGAGGAGAACAGGGGTGGAAAAGGAGCTGGGAGATAGGGTTGATGAAAGAATATTAGGATGGTTTGGACACATGGAAAGAATGAGTGAAGAAAGACTAGTAAAAGAGGTATGGAAGGCAGATGTGGGGGGAGTGAACATGAGGGGACGTCCTAGGATGAGATGGATGGATGGGGTGAAGGGGGCTTTGGGGAAGAGGGGAATGTCTGTTGAGGAAGGACGGGAGAGGACAGAAGACAGGGGTGAATGGAGAATGGTTGTATATGGATGATGTTGTGATAGCATGAGGTGGAATGGGCGGGTGGATGGGGGTGAGGTAGTATGTGTGAGCAAAATTTGACGCAGCCAGAAGGGATTTCTCCCCGTCCTCTCATTTTATGCAAGGGGGGACGGAGAGGGGGGGGTCGCCGATTTAATGAAGCGGCCTTGCTGTGGATGTGCTGTGTCTTGCGACACTGCCTCTGACCCAGGGCAGTGGACAAGGTGCAGGGATGACCCGTCATTCAGGAGGTGCTAAGATAAGAGGGAGGGTGGAGGGGTGTGGAGTGTATTCAGGGATGGAATGGGTGGGAATGATTTTATGCCTTTTTCTTTTTGGCTACCTCCCTTGTAAGGGGGAAAAGCCTTGGTATATGTATGTATGTATGTATTATCACCATTATCATTATCACCATCATTATAATTATTATCATCACCATTATCATCATCATAATCATCATTATCATTATCATCATCATCATCATCATCATTATCATCATTATCATTATTATCATTATCATCATAATTATCATAATTATCATTATCATCATCATCATCATCATTATCATTATCATTATCATCACCACTATCATCACCACCATTACCACTATCATCACCACCATTATCAAAACCATTATCACCATTATCATCATTATCATCATTATCATCAATTAATCACTTGTCCCGGGAGGGAGGGAGGGTTCCCTTGCACCAAGCAAGGGTTCATTTGTGCTTCGAATCTGCTGGATGGATGGATGGATGGATGGAGGGGAATGAATCCCTTATTCGTTGTTGTTGTCGGACGACACCAGCACGTTCGACGGGTTCATCGACGTCGGGTGAACAGCGAACCAGTGCAACGTCCCTGAGAGAGAGCAAGAGAGAAAAGAGAGGGGGAAAGAGAGAGAGAGAGAGGAAGAGGATGAGAAGGAAAAAAGGCAAGTCAAGGAGGAGAAAGTATTATAGGAACTCATTTTACCTCCTGAAGTTGCATCTGTGACGTCACTAAATATGTCATACGATATGACGTCATCATTCGTCCCTCCGTTCGCAACAAGACGTCACAAATTGACGTCGTCATTGGAGAAGGAGGGAGCGGGTGCCTACCTATCGGGGTTCTTTCCATGGCCTCCATCCGGAGAAGTGTCATTGTCTGGTCAGTGTCGTGGTCATACTGAGCTCGCTCGCCTTCCGGGTTGTACAGGTACGACGTAGGACACCTCAGGACAAGGCCATGTGACGTCATGTCGCGCGGTCGTGAAAACCTTTCACATAATATACTAAAATGGGCATAATTCACCCATGACATTGGGTAGTTTTAATAAGAAAATATAAAAACCTAATTTTCTATGAAGAATGAAATATCAAGCATTATTTTTTTCAGTCTAGCATAACTTTTAGTTGTCTAACATATTCCCGTGTGACGTCATGTCGCGCGGTCGTGGAAACCTTTCACATAATATACTAAAATGGGCATAATTCACCCATGACATTGGGTAGTTTTAATAAGAATATAGAAAAACCTATTTTTTTTTATGAAGAATAAGATATTAAGCATGATTTTTTCAGTCTAGCATAACTTTTAGATGTCTAACATATTCCCGTGTGACGTCATGTCGCGCGGTCGTGAAAACATTTCACATGATATACTAAAATGGCCATAATTCGCCCATGACATTGGGCTATTTTAATGAAAAATATTATAAAAATCTAATTTATTATGAAGAATAAAGAATTAAGCATGGTCTTTGCCAGTCTAGCATAGTTTTTAGTTGTGTTCTAACATATTCCCGTGTGACGTCATGTCGCGCGATCGTGAAAACATTTCACATAATATACTAAAATTGGTATAATTCAACCATGACATTGGGCTATTTCAATGAAAAAAAATATAATGAAAAATTAAAGATTAAGCATTATTCTATCTAGTCTAGCTTAATTTTTAGTTGTCTAACATATTCCCGTGTGATGTCAACTTGCGCGGTCGTGAAAACATTCACATAATATACTAAAATGAGTATAATTTACCCATGTCATTGGGTTATTTTAATGAAAAAATATAAAAACCTAATTTGTTATGAAAAACAAAAAATTAAGCATGATTTTTGCCAGTATAGCATAATTTTTAGTTGTTGTCTAACGTATTCCCGTATGACGTCATGTCGCGCGGTCATGAAAACATTTCACATAATATACTAAAATGGGCACATTTCACCCAAGACATTGGGCTATTTTAATGAAGAAATATCATAAAAATCTAATCTACTATGAAGGATAAAAGATTAAGCATAATTTTTGCCAGTCTAGCATAATTTCAAGTTGTCTATCATATTCCCGTGTGACGTCATGTCGCGCGGTCGTGAAAACATTTAACATAATATACTAAAATTGGCATAATTCACCCATGGCATTGGGGTATTCTAATGAAAAAATATTATAAAAACGTAATCTATCATGAAGAATAAAAGATTAAGCATGATTTTTGCCAGTCTAGTATAATTTTTAGTTCTTGCCTAATTTATTTCCGTTTGACGTCATGTCGCGCGGTCGTGAAAACATTTCACATAATATACTTAAATGGGCATAATTCACCCGTGACTATGGGTTATTCTAATAAAAACATATTATAAAAACCTAAGTTTTAATAACGAATAAAAAATAAGCATGATTTTTTTCCAGTTTAGCATAATTTTTAGTTGTCTTATATATTCCCGTGTGACGTCGTGTCGAGCAGTGGTGAAAACATTTCTCATAATTGTCCTAGATAATTCACCCATTACATTGGGCTATTTTAATGAGAAAATATTATAGGAAGATTTTTTTTTAGGAAAAGAAAAATTAAGCGTTATTTTTGCTAGTCTAGCATGACTTTTAAGTTGTCAAACATATTCTCGCTTGAGAATTTATTACTTTTTTACCGTACTCTGATCGTATCGAGTAATGTATTTTTTCATTTTTTTATTTATTTACTTATTTATTTATTTATTTTTGCTCAAAACAGTCTAGGCGATATTACGTTATTTTATGCTATATTCAGGTTTACTTTGGTAAAGCGAAGAGTTACTTTGGATAGGGCAGACAAACAATGCATGAATTCAAATCTAAATACGACAATTTAAAAACAAGGACATAATTATTTGGAACTACACATGAATTTAAGACTAAGTATGTAATTGGAGATTAGGAGACGGTACCCCACGAATGTTGTTCCTTTCCTGTACACTACAATTAGGTAAATATGATTAGGTAAGCGCACACACGGCTTCCATCCTTTCAGTCTCATCTCCTCTGTAGTAGTAGTAGTAGCGGTGGTGATGGACGGGCAAGTGGCAAGAGTATGATACACTACTTCCTTCTGGGGTTCTTCCTTCTTCTCAGTTGTTAATACTCTGTACCTCTTGGTTCTCACTTTCAAAGAAAGGAGAGAGGGAGGGAGGGAGTGGGAAGAGAAGGGGGAGGGGAGGGGGTAGGGAAGGGAGGGAGAGAGAAACGGGGTGGGGGGAGTGTGAGGAGGAGGAGGAGGAGGAGAAGGCGAATGAAGTGGTGGTGAAGGTGAGGGAAGTGGGGGAGAAGAGAAGCGGGGTGAGGGAGGAAAAAGGGGGAGGAGGGGGCGGGGGAGAAGTGAAAGGAAGTGGGGGAGAGAAGGGGAAGGAAAGGGAGTGGGAGAAGGTAAAGGAAATAGGGGAGAAGCGGACGGAGGTGGGGGAAAGAGAAATGGGGTGAGGGAGGGGGAGGGGGATGGGGAAGGGGGGAGAAAGTAGGGGAGAAGAGGAAGGAGGAGGAAAGGTAGAAGAAAAAAAGAAATGGCGGAGAAGAAGGAAGGAAGGAAGGAAGGAAGGAAGGAAGGGTGTGTGGAGGAAGAGGAAGGTGTGTGGGGAGGACAAGGAAGGAAGAAGATGGGAGAGAGAGTAAAGGTGGTGGGGGAGAGGGTCAAGGGGGTGGTAGGGGAGAGGATGATAGGATGCTGCTGCTGCTGCTGCTGCTGCTGCTGCTGCTGCTGCTGCTGCTGCTGCAGGGAGGAAAGAAGTCAGGCTGGCCAGGCAGTTGTTGTGTCAAGCTTGGGGAGAGAGATGACTGACTACCAAGTGATGATGATGATTATTGGCCATTAAGGGTTGTAGCTTCTCCTGTGGGCCTCACGAGACGACTCAAAGAGGAGGAGGAGGAGACAATTTCGTCTTTTGCCCGTCACATGCATGCTTAAGGATATGTTACATCACATGACAGCTCAAGTGTGTGTGTGTGTGTGTGTGTGTGTGTGTGTGTGTGTGTGTGTGTGTGTGTGTGTGTGTGTGTGTGTGTGTGTGTGTGTGTGTGTGTGTGTGTGTGTGTGTGTGTGTGTGTGTGTGTGTGTGTGTGTGTGTGTGTGTGTGTGTGTGTGTGTGTGTGTGTGTGTGTGTGTGTGTGTGTGTGTGTGTGTGTGTGCGTGTGTGTGTGTGTTTGATTGAATACGACAGCATTCTGGAAGTTGTTAATTTTCTTTCTATGTTTCTAATTATACTCTTCCCTTGGATTGGGTGGGCATAAACCAATTCCTTATCATTCTCAATTTTATTACACGACGTTTCATCTCTGATAAGACATCTTCTGGTATTTCTGTTTTTAAAGACACAATAAATATTTATGATACTACAAATTTGAATTACATTAATGGTTGGACATATACAAGATTATATCTAGAAATCAAAGCTTAGAATTACAATTAAGTTTAACATATTAAAATTACATTTTAAATTTAACAAAAAATAATTACCACATGCCTTATAGGTGAAATGTTTAAATGGTCATTAGCAGATTTACAGTGGTGAGAGCAAAACCTTCCCTTATTGCGGGAGAGGTGAAATGCCTCCACATTACACTAACATTACATAAATATGATATCATGGCTCCACGGAGGGAGAGGGAGGGGGGGAAAGGGGAAGAACAGATAGAAATAACGGAAGGAAGAGAGAGAGAGAGAGATAGGCTGCCGGGCTTCCGGCGCGCAGGTATTTCCTACGTCGTCAGATACGGGGAGGGAGAGGTAGAGCCCAATCATGTCGCCCAGACGACGGCGGGAAGGGGTGTGTATGTATGTGTTGGTTAAGGCAAAAACTTAAATCTAATGACTTAAATCTACAAAACTTAAACCTATTTTTTTTTTTCTTAAATCTAAGTTTTGTATATTGATGTGTGCCTATGCTCGCTTTTTATTATTCATGAAAAAGGGGGGGAGGTAGTTACGTCTAGATAAAGGGGGGGTTACATTTCCGATAAAAAAAAGGGGGGGGATACTTCCCTCGGTCATGATTCTACTCCTACGTATATATTGTGTATTGTGGAGTGGGTAGATCACCTCTTTGTGTTCTTTCGAAGCTGAGCGGCAATCTAGCGTGTTCCACATGTAGTGGGAGTGAACGTGTAGTTTCAGTGTTGATTTGTATGAGCTTCTCCCATATACGGGAGGCACGCTCGTGTAGGTAAATGTTGAATGTCAGCTTCCTCGTGTAGTGCTTGTGCAGTTTTTATGTCTGGGTAGTACGTGCTTGTAATGAACTTTAGTGTTTTCTTTTGAACCGCTTGCACATGCCTGTCTTTGGTAATGTGTGTAACGGTATTATCGGGTACGTAAGTGTGCTCCGTACAATATGTGCGAGATACAGCAGGGTTTTCTTGTACTTGACAGAGAGGTTTTTGAATCTCTGCAGCAGCCGTTGTAGGCCGAGAGATGCAAGCACCTTCCTGTCGCGCACATGGGCCGCCCCACCATTGGTGGTAATCGTCCAGCCAAGTATCTTGCCCTTATCATCTGCGTAATTGCGCGGAGCCCCGTCAATGACGGCGGGTGCACGCCTACGTCCCTGTGTGGGGATGAGTTTAAATTTGTCTGTGTTTGTTCGTATTTTGTGTTTCCGCTCGTATGCATTTACTTGCTCGACTGCTTTCGCAGCCGTTAACGCAAGCTTACGCTCCGAGCGGCCAGGATATGTTATAATCTGTGTGATGTCATCTGCGTATATTATGTTCTGACATTGTGGGTGTGGTGAAGGGAGGTCTTCTAAATAAATGTTGTAGAGTGTTGGGCTTAATACGCTTCCCTGCGGTACTCCACAGAGTGGAGCGAAGTATGGCCCATAGTGGTTTTGTATACGTATGCAAGCAGTTCTACCTATGCACCAATAAAATTCGACCTTTACATGCGTCAACCCAATCAACACATGTAACGGTGCCGCATGTACAACCTCCTTTTGTACAACGCACCAATCAACACATAAAACGTCACTCCTAAGCTCCACCCCTTACACGTGACGTCATCAGGCCAACGACCTAGCCACGCCCACCGGAAACCGCAAATGACGTCACCAGGGTCACATTGACCCACTAACCACAATCTATCTATGCACCAATCAAATTCGACCTTTACATACGTTAAACCAATCAACACATCCAACGGTGACGCATGTACAACCTCTTTTATACAACGCACCAATCAACACATAAAACGTCACTCCTAAGCTCCACCCCTTACACGTGACGTCATCATGCCAACGACCTAGCCACGCCCACAGAAAACCACAAATGACGTCATCGTGGTCAATGACCGACGCAGCAGCAGCACTGATTGTGGCAAATTTGTCTAAAAGACATCTACTACTATGCACCAATCAAGTTCGACCCTTACATAGGTCAAACCAATCAACACATCCAACGGTGACGCAGGTACCTCTTTTATACAACGCACCAATCAACACAGAGAAAACGTCACTCCTAAGCTCCACCCCTTACTTACGTGACGTCATCAGGCCAACGACCTAGTCACGCCCACCGGAAACCGCATATGACGTCACCAGGGTCACATTGACCCACTAACATCTAATAATAATAATAACTAACCTCCATCTATCTATGCACCAAATTCCACGTTTACATGCGTCAAACCTATCAACACATCCAACGGTGCCCAACCTCTTTTATACAACAAACCAAAATCGACGGCATTTTGCCTGGTGTGAAGATGGAAATCGACGGCATTTTTGCCTAGTGTGTACATGAAAATCGACGGTAATTTTACTTAGTGTGTTGATGGAAATCGACGGCATTTTTGCCTGGTGTGAAGGAGGAAAACGACGGTAATTTTGCCTAGTGTGAAGATGAAAATCTACGGCCTTTTGCCCTGTGTGAAGGAGAAAATCAACGTCATTTTTGCCTAGTGTGAAGATAATGATCGACGGTATTTTTGCCTAGTGTGTAGATGGAAATCGACGGTATTTTTGCCCTGTGTGAAGGAGGAAATCGACGGTATTTTTGCCCTGTGTGAAGATGGAAATCGACGGTATTTTTGCCTAGTTTGAAGATGGAAACCGACGGTGTTTTTGCCTAGTTTAAGACGACGTGAAACGGAAATCAAGATGTCATGATATCAGGGAGCGAAATTTTCAGGGGCCGTATACACAAAACTTTTTTGTTAGCCTTAACAATCTCTGCTAGCTAACAGAAAACCACTAAAAGTTATACACCAATGCTTAACTAACAACTGTTAGCTAGCAAACAGTTGTTTGTCAAGTACCGCTAAACAGCGCTGAAGTTAGCAGCTTATGAACATGTAAATGGACGTATTATCAAAAATTGCACACATAAAACAGTGTTATTAATGCAGTTGTTCAGAATTTATTAATAAAGTATCATGATAGCACATAGATATCGTATGTATGGGTTTTTAGAAGTACTTATTAACCAACGACAGATATTTTTGGACGAAGGCGCATTGTACAAGCGGCCGTGCCACAGACAAATCTTCCGACAGAAGACTCAACAATAATTTCAGAGGACATAGACATGGCAGAAGAAACACAGAAAAAGAAAAGGAAGCCAAACTGGTCACAAGAGGAAACACTCCTCTTGATCAACGTGATTATGGAGAAAAAATAATAATAAATGGGCGATTCAAGCCAAGTTTAAACCACAAGGATAAGAGGGAGGCATGACAAAGCACGTTGATGCTATGGTATTGTTTTCTGTTTACATATAAATGTTCATCGACACTTGGAGCCCCAATTCTAATGTTTGTGCCATCTATGGTACCCACAACACCGGGAAACCTACAGTTTTCCATGAACTCTGCTTGTTTTACTTGCACTTCTTGGCGAGTCAATAGGAATTTTACAAACTGAGTTACAATATCTGGTTCTGATAGTGCATCAATTGTTTGAGTAATGACACGGCTGATTGATCCTTGCGAGGTCCCAAATTCGTCACTGCTGCATTTTACCTGTGGCTAAATATCATAGGGTAATTGCCACCTTCGTCTCAGGACTCAGTGGTCGATTCCGTTCTGTTCGGGATTGAAGTTTGTCCCTCACTAAATCAGCCATTTTTATTATACCAGCACGGTTCATTCTGAAGCGTTTGATGAGTTCGTCGTCATTGTACTCGTTAAATATGTCCCGTCGCTGTCGATAAACTCGCAGTCATCTTTTTAGTTGTTGTTGCTCCGCCATCTTCTCTACTAACAGGAACTTGATAAGAGCTTAATAGTCCTCCTCAGCACTTTTATCTTAACAGTACTTTTAAGGCCCTAACAAGTTTTCTGTATCACTGTTAGTGCTTAACAGCTAAATGTTAGCCTTAACAGGAATTTGTTACCCTTAACAGCTATTTGTTAGTGCTAACAAGTTTTGTGTATACGGCCCCAGGTCAGCACGTGGCCTTACGTAACACTGAACGAAACATTCTGAGAAAGCCGTGTAAAGAAAAATGTTTTAAGAAGAAAAGACAATGAATTTTGACAATTGTGTTCTTATTAAAAACTGAGCGAAACATTCTGAGAAAATCATTAAATACATGACAATTGTGTGGAACGAAACATTCTGAGAATTTTTTTAAATACGTGGAAAGAAAGATGTTTTAAAGATATAGAGAATATGATGGATTTTGATGCGACGTGACGTCATAACGTCGGCATCAGAGCGCGGGAAGATTTTTCGGTCCTTGTGTATGGTCATCGCGCGTAGGCAACTTTTTCCTTGGCTTTTGGCGATGAAGACATATTTCTGTATTTTGAGGACCAAAAACTCGATGGAGATAATCAGGAAACTTGATATATGTATATATAAATATATATATATATATATATATATATATATATATATATGTATATATATATATGTATATATATATATATATATATATATATATATATATATATAAATGGCGTTTTCTATCGACGTCACGAAAATAATGACAGCAATGGAGCGCGGTGCATTGTGGGATTGATGACGTCTTTCCCAATGTGAGAATCTAAAAATTAGTGTTTTTCTTTTTCTTTTTGTCATCTATGCATGAGCACAGTTGTATGATTAAGCAGTTGTTACACATAAATTATATTTCTGACAACAACATATTTCCACCAAAATGTAAATATTTCTTGTCCAAACTCACCCTTTTTGGTGCATTCCGTGTAGTGCAAAGTATCTACATTAAATACAATGTCTTCATTTCATTCCTTCTTCCTTAAAGAACCTAATATTACAAATCATTCGACAAAAGTAATTATAAAGATATCAAATATTAAGATGATAAAATATTAATCATCAAAATTCGCAAATACAATAGCAAATGTACTCCTCCATTTGAATAACGACAATATGACTTCCGTTGCAGACATCTAGACGTCTCCAGGGACATATTCAACAGCATATGACGGAGAGATAATTTGTTGTTTGGAGATTTGAAAAATTAAATTTTGTAACCATATATCAAAATCCCACGAATCAAAATGTCATAGTCAATACTATCCCTTTGTTCATAATCCCACACATAATATTCCAGGATGTTGATAGTATTAACTATATGTTAAAGTATAATTTCATTTGATAAATTTATTAATGAATATAGGCCTAGGTTAATTGGCGTGGGATTTTTACCAATGGGATTATGACCTTATGGGACTCTGTCATGGATTCGACACAGGCAAGGTCATCATATCAAGACAACAGGTCAGGACTCGCAGTAATGGATTTAAACTGGACAAATTTAGATTAAGTTGTTTAAAGAAACGGTTAGACAACTTTATGCACGGGGATTACAGGTGGTAATGGACATGGAACTGCCTAGTGTAGGCCACATGGTCTCTTGCAATCTCCTTCGTCCTTATGTTCTTATCCCACTGGGCGCCGACGACCGTTGAAAGCTCGTTCGAGTCAAAAACGACTTCGGTTACAAAATTAAAATTTTCAAATATTCAAATGATATTTCCGTTACATCTAGCAAAGATGAAGGATGAACTAAGAGATTGTGTAAACCTAGATATGGATGTTAGACATACTGTTGAATTGTCCTTAGGGATGTCTAGGTTTCTGTAATAAGCAAAGTCATCATTCTAGTTATATTCAAATGTTGGAGGTTGGAGGTAGGATGATGTCGGAGGAAAAATAGCCCAGTGTGATTGATAACCCTCATGGAGGCTAGCCAGTCGGCCATATTGGATTTGCAAGTCTGCACCTAGATGCTACGCAAGTTTGACGACAATTATTAAAAGATCAAACTATTTGTAATGAAAATTCCCTTGACGATAAGAAATATAAAATAATAAAAATAATAATATATATATTGGGATCCGGCGAATTCACCGACAACAATTCATCGACACGCTCAATTCATCGATATACACAATTCATCGAAAAATAGAAATATTCTAATTTGAAATATATATCTAGGTTGTGTTTTCATCCTTGATTTAGTATACTTTTATTTTTGATAATTAAATAATTACTTCCATAACCCTTATTTAGGATGAAGAATTTCTTTTCGTAGTATTCATCAAGAATAGAAATTCTTTAATGACAGAACTATTGAAAATGACAAACTTAGAACTATAAATCGGTTTACTTAAAATTATAAAGCTAGGTTATGGGCTATTGCTCGCAAATAACACTAGGCAACAAAATTAAACTTTTTTTTTCTGTTACAGACACGTGATCTACTGATTCCTACTAAATTAATGATGCTGATTTCATATCTGATGTCTAAATTTCACTATCACGTCCATATTTTCTGTAACTGACAACCCCTATTTTTCATTTTTTCCATTCGCTCAGTAGTCCAAAGTACTTTTCTAAGTGAAGTTTTATTTAGGTATACTTAAATAATTATGGGTTTCCTCTTTTCTTCTGACTAAGACAGACAGTGGATTTCCCCTGACGGAGTTACCACCCCGGCACCCAACCATCCACCCACAGTGTATTGGCATTTAGTTGTTATGGCAAAAAGGCCTGTTCTCAAGTGAAACTTTGGCGTTTCCTCTTTATTTGTCGTTTATAGGATGACAAACTCTCCTTCTGCAGGAACCAACAGTAATCTCCCATCATATTTGGATTAAAATTACCTTGATATCTGCTTTCCATAACGAAGATCTGATGGTGGAAGTGTTCACCATGCTCGTCGCTTACAGCACCAAGGTTGGCCGGGAAGAAGTCAAAATGAGAATGTAAAAAATGTATTTTCAAAGATATTCTGCATCACATTTGTTCATAAGATTTCAGCATGTTCTCTGTTAGTTCACAATAGTTTCCAGCTTTATGGTTTCCAAGAAAATTTCTGAGAACGGCATAACTTTTCTTTTACCATCTACCTAAGCTACTAAAATGCCATTGCACGGTGCACAACAAATATGTGGTGCCCAGTCCTTGTCTTGGTCTCCTAATTTACAGTCAAAATGGTACTTATAGGCAAGTTTAAGCTTTGTTGTTATGTTTCTACGTTGTTGCTTCAGTGTATATCGTCCACAGACATAGCAGAAGTTGTTCGGGTGATTTACACAAACTCGACTTTGATGCCATTTGAAGTACCATACAATATCTGAAAAAAATTGAATGCAAAATAAGATAGAAATACGCTTTGGTACAAAATAAATGCTACAAAAATACAACAACTATCCCAGCCTAATTACTTGCTTAACAGCAGTTTCAATAAACGTCCTACTTGCCTGTAAGATAGCGATAACTAGGAGTAAATTTTATTTTACAAATTCGTTAGATGTGGATGGGAAGAGTAGGATAAGTGATTTGCTTCTTACGGAAAATCTAAATATAATTTGCATATTACACAAAATCTAGACGCGACAGAGCAAATTCAATTATAGATATGAATTTACCATATCAAAATCACATCGAAACACTTATTTGCTCTTCTGTAACAAAATCTTTGTTGCCCAGTGTAATTGGTAAGCGAAACTGTGAGTCCTACTTAGGGTCTGCACATCAGCGACGTGTCGATTTCAAAACGGAAGAAGAAAAAGAATCCAGACAGGAAGGACACCGCGAGATGAGACACAAGTGGGCAAGACAGACAAGCGATGGAAGTCTGGGTGTCAATCACGCTGATTTCACTCAGGGGCCATGATTTCAAAATTGGTCACACCAGAACAAAAGTAGAAGTACGGAGAATGTATTTTAGTATTAGATGTGTGAATTTGTGGAATGAATTGCCAGCGGAACTTGTCAACTGCAGTGATATCGATGTGTTTAAACGAGGTCTCGCAGTTTATCTCGGTGATATATTATTTGATTATACTGCATAAGGCAGTACCAATCGACACCTTCACACAGTTCCATACAATGTTGCTGCTTATGATACACTATCCAGCCAGTAGCAATTAATACATAAATGTCATGTGTAGAATTATGGGCTGGCGTATCAGCAGAGTACGGCTTCCTTGACTACATTATAAGTGGTGTGTGGATGGGAAGCCCATCAGGTAAGAGAACCAGGCAAGAGCAAAGTGAAAATTGATTTGAGATTGAGAGTTGTATGGAGCACTAATGTGCAGATGCCTATGTGCTCGACTACTCGTCAGTATGACTTGAGCGGTGTGAGTGGAAAGTTATGCCGGCGGTCGCTTTGGATACGTTATAAATAATGTTTGTGCGTTTAGTGTGATGATTTACATTAAGTTGTGCTTTTTTTTTTAGCGCCAATGAACTAACAGTGTGCTGTGCAGTCTGAGATTGTGAGTGCGGTTGTAGTAACCACCACCTGCTTGTAATCAACATTGGCTGTTGTTACGTTGTACACTGGATCCGAAAGGTAAGTTAGGCAGGTACATAGTTTATGGACGGCGATTTATTATTTAATTATATTTTCATATTGAAGTTATTTATTAAATATTGGTTGTCCCATGCTTTATCAAACTTACTCTCAAATTTTATAACTGATTTTGAGTCTGTGACATACTTAGGTAGTGCATTCCATTTGTTTGGTGCTACAAAATGAGTTCTTCCTTTTATCCAGTTTTGGTCTTTACTATTTTCATAGGATGTCCATTTTCCCATAGTTCCAAAATGTCATGGCATACGTCCTCATCGTAGACTCCTGTCAGGATATTAAGTGATTCAATTGTATCGCCTCGTGCACGTGTACCTACATGCTAGGTGTGGGTTTCCTCAGTCTCCTCACAGTTTCTGTTTTGGGGGCCGAGTAGCGCCACATAGAGAAACTTAAAAATTTTCTTCATCCAAAGAGACAAAGGAAAGGTTCTTCTGATAAGTCGTACAAGTCTATTAGCTTTATTTATCTTTTCTGCAAGATGATTTGAGAACTGGAGTTTACTATCGATTATTACCCCTATGTCCTTCTCTGTACTTATTTTTGTCATCTTTTCATTCATGTTATATCCATAGTTTCTTCCACTGCAATTTCCAGTGCGCATGAATTTACACTTTTTTTTTTATCAAGCAGCAATGTCCTTCAGGGTTTTAATTCACCAGTAAATTTTTGTATTCTCTGCATACAATTGTATTTCACTTCCATCTCTTAAAACTTCTGGTAAATCATTTATTTAAAGGACGAACAATAATAGTCCCATCACATATCCCTGAGTGACACTACTTTCCACATCATGCCATTCTGATTTATAGATTATGTCCACTGCAGCATTCTCAGCTGTCCAATACCCTTATTAATTGAAGAACTGTAGATCACTCTGGTAAGAATCCAAATTACCTGTTACTAAATAGTTTATTTGATTTCATGCATTTTTTAACTTTCTCTCTGACTAGTGATTCCATTAGTTTATGCACAATTATACTTGTGAGACTTATTGGTCTGTAGTTTGTCGGGTCACAACTGCTTCCTTGTTTAAATATGGCAGTTTATTTGCAATTTTCCAGTCCATCAGTAATTGTACAGTATTGTACAGTAAGACTTTTCAAATACTATTTTAAGAGGTTCTCCCAGTTGCTCTCCTCCTTCCTTCATTATCCTAGGATATATTCCGTCCAGTCCAGATGATTTCTTTTTCATGGCATTTTTCATGTTCTGTAATGAGAACTCCATATTTGACATTTCAGGCACATGTTTAAATGAAAGATTTAGCACATCTCCGTCTGGTTCCTCTGTGAATACTTTGTTGAACTGATTAGCCAGTATGTCTGCCTTTTCCATCTTAGTTTTGTTCATACTACTATCACTATTCATGTGTAGTTCTGGTATACCAATTCTTTTTGTTAACTTTTCTTGTACATATTTCCAAAATTATTTGGATTTTCTTTTGCCTTTCAATTAGCTGTTCTCTATTTTTTTCTGTTTTCTTGTTTCATTCCTCACCTGGTTGTACACCTGTATTCTTTCTCAACCTGTTGAAATTCCTGACAAGTTGTATTTACACAGGTTTTTAGTTGTATTAGTCGTGACCAAGGCGTTTTTTCTTATTTTTGACCAAAGCATCCTATTCATTAGTAGTTCCTTCATCTGGGATTTGTTCTTTTTCTCTGACAAAATGTGTCTTTAACTACTTTAATTGGCACACATTTGTTTATAGTATCTGTAAGTTTAATTCTAAAAAAAAAAAAAGTCAACATTTCCTCAATATTTGGTTTACCCAAGTATTGCTCCCATTTGGTGTCCAACTTTTATTTCTCAACTCATTAAAGTCTGTTCTCTTGTACAAGAATATTTTCTTTGTATTGCATGTGAAAGTAATGGTAGCATGATCACTTCATCCTAGGGAACTTTCTACTTCTATTTCCTCTACCATTTCTTCTTCCCTACTAAATATTAAGTCTGACACCCTCTTACCTCTCCTCTGTGGCTTGTGATTTATTACATATGATGATAGCAAATACAGTGTTTAGGAAGAAAGTCAAGTATAAGTACACATGGGAGAGGGTGGTGGATGGAAGGGTGGTAGATAGAGCATTAATGGACTATAGTGGTAACCAGGAGTATAGTAGGAAGAGTTAAGGGTGCCGGTTTAGTATGTGGCCTACCTTTTTGAAACTGGTTTCGTATGTATTTACCTAGTTGTATGTGGTTGGTCTACCCCATTTGAATATGTCCTACCTCAGGACAAATTTAAAACAATACTTTAAAAAAATATTCATTTGAACCTAACCTCTCCTAACCTAACTTGTAGAGCTGGGTGCATTCCTTGGTGCATTGAATAGGTAGGCCACATACTGTACCAGAGAAAAAATGTTGTAGGCCACATCCAAAAGGTAGGCCACATACTAAACCAGCACCAAGTTAAGGATATACATATTCAAAGGGGAGAGAGTAGGGGAATATCAGATAATTTTTTGGTGGAAGGTAAGTTGAGAGTGGAGGATAGATGGAGAAAAAGGAAAAAGACAGAAGGTAGGGAGGTGTTTAAAGTGAACTGCTTAAATGAGAAAGAAAGGGAGAAGGAGTACAAGAAGAAACTGAGAGAGGAGTGGGAGGGAGTGAAGGATAGAGTAGAACTAGGAGTGGAGGAGGAAGTTGCAAGGTGTGCAAAGATGGTGTGTGGAAAAAGGAGGATGGGAGAAATAGAAGGAAGGGTAGTGAGTGGTGGGATGAGGAAACAAAGAAGGTTGTAGAAGAGAAGAAGCGAGCTTTCACAGATTGGTTACAAATATGACGAGAGAATCATATGAGAGGTACAAAGAAATGAGAAGACAAGTAAAGCATAAGATAAAGGAGGCAAAGAGGAGAGCAGATGTGAAATGAGGTAAGAGTACAACAGAAAAATTTGAAAGTAATAAAAAGATGTTTTGCAAAGAAATTAAGACAGGAAGAGAAGGGAAATCAAATAGAGAGGAAGAGGTAAAATGTGCAGATGGAGAGATGATACTGGAAGGGAAGGCAATAAGAGGAAGATGGGTAGAGTATTTTAGAGAGTTGCTAAAGGTAAAGGAGGGAAAGGTGGATGCCGTGGTAAGCGCTAAGAAAATGACAGTGGTGAATGAAGAAAATGGAGGAGAAATAAGGAAAGAGGAGGTGAAGGCAGTTGTTAATATGACGAGAGCAGGTAAGGCACCTGGGATACAAGGGTGTCATGGAGAATGTCTAAAACAAAAAGGAGGTACAGTGATGGTGGACTGGGTGTTGACATTATTTAATGCTTGTTTAAGAGAGGGTAGAGTAGAGTGCTGGAGGATTGGAGGAGTGCCTGTATAGTTCCACTTTACAAGGGAGAAAGGGGACAAGTGTGAGTGTAGTAGTTTCAGAGGGATCAGTTTGTTAAGTGTAGTTGGGAAGGCTTATGGGAGGATCTTGATTGAGAGGATTAGGAAAGGAAGAGAGAGAGAGTAATTGGTGAGGAACAGTGTGGGTTTAGGACAGGTAGGGGTTGAGTGGATCAGATTTTTGTAGTAAGAGAGATGTGAGAAAGCTTTAGGATAAGGTAAGGATGTTTTTTTTGGGGGGGCTTATATGGATTTGGGAAAGGCTTATGACAAGGTAAACAGGAAGGCACTGTGGGAAATATTGCAGATACATGAGATAGGAGAAAAGCTTTTAAGAGCAGTCAAGAGTTTTTACGAGAGTAGCAGAACTTGTGTTAGAATCGGAAATAGGTCGGTGAGTGAGTGGTTTGAGGTTAAGGTGGGACTTTGTCAGGTATGTGTTCTGTCACCTTGGCTGTTCAATTTATACATGGATAGGGTGATGGTGTGAGAGGTAAATGCAAAGGTAGTGGGCTGGGGATTGGAGGTGGTTAAAGAAAATGGAGGAAAGTGGGAAGTAAGCCAGTTGTTGTTTGTTGATGGCACTGCAATTGTAGCAGGATCATAGGAGGGATTGAGGAAGTTAGTGACAGAGTTTGGGAAGGTGTGCAAAAGAAGGAAGTTAAAGATAAATGTGGGTAAATATAAGGTACAGTAATGAGATGTACAAGGGGAGAAATTGGCAGAAGACTAGAGGTGAGTATTAAGGGAGAGAGAATGGAGGAAGTGGATAGTTTTAGGCACTTGGGTGTGAATGTGGCAGGAAAGGGAGCAATGGAGGTGGAGATAGTATGTAGATTGAGAGAAGGAAGTAAATTCCTTGGGGGATTAAAAAATGTGATGAGAAATAGACATTTTGGAATGGATGCTGAGAGGAGATTGTATGAAGGAATGATTGTGCCAACAGCACTGTATGGGGCAGAAACATGGAACATAAGAGTAGTCTGAATGTGTTTGAGATGAGGTCTAGAAGTATGATAGGGTTACTAGGCTGGATAGAGTGAGAAACGAGGTTCGGAGGAGAACGGGGGTGGAAAGGGAGTTGGGAAGTAGGGTTGATGTAGGAGTATTGGGATGGTTTGGACACATGGAAAGAATGAGTGAAGAAAGATTAGTAAAAGAAGAGTGGAAGGAGTGAACATAAGAGAGCAACCAATGATGAGATGGATGGATGGGGTAAAAGGGGGCATTGGGAAAGAGGGGAATGTCTGTTGAGGAAGGATGGGAGAAGACAGATGGCAGGGGTAAGTGGAGAATAGTTGTATTAACCTAATTGTAGTTTGCAATTGTACATGGATGAGGCTGTGATGCATGGAAGGGAGTGGGTAGGGGATGGGTGTGGGTGAGGAAGTATGTGCAAATGATATTTTGATGCAGCCCAAAGGGATGTCTCCCCATCTTCTCTTTTTCTGCATGAGGGGACAGAGACGGGGGTTGCTAATTAAATGAAGCGGCCTTGCTGTGGAGGTGCTTTGTCTTGCTGCATTGTTTTTGACCCAGGGCAGTAAGCGTGATGCAGAGATGACCCATCATCCAGGAGGAACCAAGAAAAGAGCAAGGGAGGGGTGGTGAATGGAAGTGAAGTATGTGGGGATGAAATGGATGGGAGTGGATTTATACCTTTGACTTTGGCCCAACTCCCTTGTGAGGGGGGAAAAGCCCCTGATATATGTATGTATTTTGTGTTGATGTGTTATATCATTCTGGCTACAGAAATATGTGTCAATACAATTTTTGTTGTTCAGAATGGCTGTTGTGGTTCACTATATTATTTGAATTATTTTTTGATGTAGCTTTTGTGTGCTTTGGCAAAAACTTATGCTATTGTATTTGTTGGTCAGTGGTTGACATAAGTTAACATCAAGGATAATGTGGACACAAATGAGATTGGGATGGAAGATAATGGGTATTTTACCTAGTTGTATTTACCTAGTTGTATTTTGCGGGAAGGGGAGCTATGCTCGTGATGTCCCGCCTTTGTATCTTGCAGTGTCTAGTTTGTTTTTAAACTCATGAATGGTTTTTGCGTATACTATTTCATTGTCCAGTTTGTTCCAAGTGTCCAAAACTCTATGAGGAAAACTGTTTTTCTTCAGTTCTCTTCTATAGCTATGTTTTTTGATTTTCTTTCCATGTCCTCTTGTGTTTCTTTTGTCCCAGTTAAGTAAGTTCTCTCTATCGAGTACCTCTGTGCCTCTCATGATTCTGTAGATGGTCAATAGGTCACCTCTCTCTCTTCTTTGCTCCAGTGTCGGTAACTCCAGTTTAGCCAATCTCTCCTTGTATGATAGGTTTGCAAGTGCAGGTGCCATTTTTGTAGCTGCTCTTTGGATTCTTTCTATTTTCTTTATATTCTTTTTGGTACTGGGTGACCACAATGTCGCTGCATACTCTAATCTAGGCCTTATCAATGTAACCAATATTTTTTTTATCATGTCTTCGTCCAAGTATGTAAACGCCACTTTTATTGATCTTAGCAAATTGTAAGTCTCCCCGACAATTTTGTTAATCTGTATATCATAGGACAAGTTGTTCGTGATAATTACTCCCAAATCTTTTTCGGATCCTACTTTCTTTACTTCTTTGGTTCCAATTGTATATTTTCCTGATATTCTGTTTTTGCTTTTTCCAAACTCCATTATGCTACACTTCTTAGTATTAAAGTCCACTTCCCATTTCTGACTCCAGTTCCATACCCTATTTAGGTCTTCTTGCAGTGCTTCACAGTCCTCATCAGTTTCTATTTTCCTTAGCAGTTTGGCGTCATCGGCAAAGAAGCTCATGTAGCAGTTCACGTCCTCGTCCATGTCATTCATATAGATAGCAAACATTATTGGTGCCAGCACAGATCCTTGCGGTACTCCACTGATCACCTCTTTCCAATCTGAATATTTTTCTCTGAGCACTACTCTCATCTTTCTACCTGTCAGAAAGTCCTCTATCCATTTTAGTAGGTTTCCTTGTATTCCTCCTATGTGTTCCAGTTTTTTTTAGTAGTTTTCTGTGTGGTACTTTGTCAAAGGCTTTTTGCAAGTCTAGGAATGCACAATCAGCCCATCCATTTCTTTCTTACACTATGTCTATTAGTCTTGAGTAAAAGCATATTAAGTTTGTGGAGCATGATCTTCCTTGTCTGAATCCGAATTGTCTTGGGTTTAATATGTCATTGTCTTCCAGATGTTTTACCCATCTATTCTTGATTATTTTCTCACAAATTTTGGCTATGGTGCTTGTTAGTGATACTGGCCTATAGTTGGTGGGTTCTTCTTTGTTTCCTCCTTTGTGTATTGGTACAATGTTAGTGTTTTTCCAGTCCTCGGGTATCTTTCCTTCTTTGAGTGAGCTGTTTATTAAGATGTGTATTTTGTCTGTTAGTTCTTCTTTGCACTCCTTTAGAATCCAATTTGCAATACCGTCCGGGCCATGTGATTTTCTGACATCCAGCCTTGATAGATGTTCTGATATTTCCTTTAGTGATGCTGTAAACTCATTCATGAGGGGAGATTTCTTGTTTTTATCTATGTCACAATTTGGTATTTTCTCTCTGGTGAAAACAGATTTAAAGTGATTGTTCATGACTTCGGCCATCTCTAAATCTTCTGTGTATTCTATGTTTCCTTGGCATAGTTTCACCATTTCCTGTTTGTTTTTGTGAGTGGATGTGACCTTAGTTTTAATTCTTCCAGCTAATGGTCATTTGAGATAGATTTTATAGATTTAGCTGATAACATTTGATATATTTATTTCAGTTTGATAATGCAATTGCCTCTGCAGCTGCAGATGGCATCTCCAGCTGCAAAGGAGTGGCTGCAGAAGAGAAGAGAAGATGTTCAACCCTGGACACACTTTGTTAATACAAGCAAATTCAAGGTGAGTGAGAACTATTTTGTATAGAAAGACATGTTAAAAAAAATCATATATTACCTCTCTCATGTGTATTTACCCACAAGAAATGAGCTATGCTCATGGGGTCCTGTTATGTATGCATTTCCCTAACCGTAGTATGTAGGAAAATAGCAATGCTTGTTGGGTCCCATCTCCTACTCTCCAATATGACATAATACCTATTCTCAAAACCATGTACAGTTCCAACTTAATCTATATCCTTAATTTCAATATTCATATATTTCAATTCATGTTTGTCTGTCAGTCTTGTGTGCACAGCCTCCCAAGTAGTTCTGCCATATCACTTCTTTCTTCTCCCTGGTTCCATATGGGTGGGGGTGGGGAGTTAGCTCCTTGATAGTTGGTATGCCTTATAAGAGTATTTCTACTCCAGTCCTTGGACCAACAATTCTGTTCAGGGTTTTAACAGGATGGAACATAGAGGAAGGAGGTACTGAGGTAGCCATCAGACAAGAACACAACATAGCAAGTGGAAACTCTGTTGAGAGCCTGTGAAGGTGATAATGTTCCTCTATTGCTATTTTGTTATGATTAACACAAGGCAACAACAACTGGTAATGTGTTCCACTTGTTCTCTGCTTTGTTTAGGAAGCTGAACATTTTAAAAAGTTCTTTGACTATTTGATGTGTCTGTGATGACATGTATATATATCAAACGTTTTTCCCCCCTTACAAGGGAGGTAGCCAAAAACAAAGGCATAAAATCCACCCCCACCTATTCCATCCACACTTACTCCAGTCCCATTCACCCCCCCCCTTCCTCCCTCTTATCTTGCCTCCTCCTGGATGACGGGTCATCCCTGCATCTCACACACTGCCCTGGGTTAGAAGCAGTGTTGCAAGACGCAGCACATCCACAGCAAGACTGCTTCATTAAATCGGCAAACCCCCCCCCCCTCTGACCCCTCCTGCAGGAATGGAGAAGATGGGGAGAAATCCCTTCAGGCTGCATCAATTTATTTTTCACACATACTCCCTCACCCCCATCTCCCACCCACTCCCTTTCATGCATCACAGCATCATCCATACACAACCATTCTCCATTCACCCCTATCTTCTGTCCTCTCCCATTCTTCCTCAACAGACATCCCCCTCTTTCCCAATGCCCCTTTCACCCCATCCATCCATCCATCTCATCCTTGGTTGCCCCTTCATGTTCACTCCTTCCACCTCTGCCCTCCACATCTCTGTTACTAATCTTTCTTCACTCCTTCTTTCATTCCATGTGTCCAAACCAAAGGATTACAATGGAAGAGCATGCCGGCAGGAGAACTTTTGGTTCATGTGAAAAAAATAAGTAGACAAACAGGTAGATAAAAGAATAAAATGAGTAGATAATGAAAAATGATAAACAAAAATAAAGATAATTGATAAGAAATGAATAACAAAAGATAAACTGTTAATGATAACAAATAGAATAGAAAATCCAGGCATTACAGTATATTTCTTAGGTGGTTATCTAAGTAAATCTTAAAACTTCAAACCGTACTACATTTGCACTGCCTCTGCAGGAAGTTTGTCCCATTTATTTACTACACGGTTGGTGAAATTGTTTGTACCCACTTCCAAAATAAATCATATTCCTGACAATTTGCGACCATTACGTCATGTCTTATTCGTATTCAGGGTGAAAATATTGTCACTCGTGATTTTAATTTCCTTTGAATCTTAAACATCTCTATCAAATCACCCCAGAGTCTTCTTTTTTATTGGGAAAAATAGATTCAATACTCTTTCATCAACCCTATCTCCCAACTCCCTCACACCGGAGGCTGGTATTTGGTGGTTGTGGAGGAAGAGAAGAGAGTATCTGTGTGTAATAAAGGTCTTTGGGTGTAGTTTTAATGTTTCTTGGTGTGTGTGGGTGTTCTGCTATGTAGTGTAGCGGGTGTGATGTGTTTGTGGTGGCTGCAGCAAGTGTTTGTGTGCCTCTCATGTCGAGGTGGTCCTTGACTTTGAGGACTTTTGTTTCATGGTGTAAATGGTCTGTAGGTGATGTATTTGTGCAGCCTGTAATTGTTTTTAGGGCTTTGTTTTGTATGATTTGAAGGGTGTTGTGGTGTGTCTCACTGAGATTAGGAGCCCATGCAGGACTCGCATAATTCATCACTGAGCGTATGCATTGTTTGTATATTGTTATATTAGTTTCTTTGTTTTGTCCAAATGTTGTTCCAGTGATTGACTTAAGTGCGTTAAGTCTAGGTGTGCATTTGTTTTTTATGTTTGTGAGGTGTTGTTTGAAAGACATGGATGTATCGTATGTTACACCAAGAATTTTCGGTGTGTTTGTGTGTGGTATTAGAGTGTTGTTGATGTAGAGATGAGGTATGTATCTGTGTTCTTTTGTCCAGTTGGTGAGAAGTGTTGCTGTAGATTTGGTTGGAGCTATTTTGAGTCTGTTTGTGATGAACCATGTGTTGAGTGTGTCAAGGTAAGGCTGGATTATTTCTGCAGCTTTGTCTGTGTTACGATGTGTGCATGTGATTGTTATGTCGTCTGCGTAGGAAACATATTCATAATCATATCACTCACCGCTCCATTAACACACTGAAAGACAACACACTGCTGCATGCCAGACCCCCTGATATCCACCCTTCTGAATCTTCTCTCCCACGTAAGGACAGAGTCCACTTGGCCAGACTGCGATGCAGTCACCACCCAGCACTTCTAAGCTACCAGAAGAGGCTGGACGACCGTGTTGTGAACAGCTGCCCAGGATGTAACACTTCACCCCATACCATACAACACATAATGGAAGACTGCATTATACACAATCATGCACGCAAACAACACAACATACACTCTATAAAGGATTTGTGGGGAAACCCAGTTTCGGCTGTGGCCTTCCTTGGGGAGACGGGACTGCTCGGACAGACAGTCTAGGGAACGACAACAACAACAACAACAACTCATCACATCACATATTCCCCTTGCTGAATCACAACATGATTTTAGGCCACTACACTCCACAAACATTCTTCTAATAAATCTCACACAAAGAGTATTAGATGGCATCAATTTAGATAGGTCCCATCACAGAACACTTCTTATAACATTAGACATTAGTAAAGCTTTTGATACTATCCCCCCTCCACAAACTAACAAAAAATATGTAACACTCCAAAAATCAATAAAAGTGACATTTGCATACTTGGATGAAGACATGATAAAAAAAATATTGGTTACATTGATAAGGCCTAGACTAGAATATGTGGTGACATTGTGGTCACCCAGTACCAAAAAGAATATAAAGAAAATAGAAAGAATCCAGAGAGCAGCAACAAAAATGGCACCTGCACTTGCAAACCTATCATATGAGGAGAGATTGGCTAAACTGGAGTTACCGACGCTGGAGCAAAGAAGAGAGAGAGGTGATCTACTGACCATCTACAGAATCATGAAAGGCACAGAGATACTCGATAGAGAGGACTTACTAAACTGGGACAAGAGAAACACAGGAGGACATGGAAAGAAAATAAAAAAAAAACATAGCTACAGAAGAGAACTGAAGAAAAACAGTTTTCTACATAGAGTAGTGGACACTTGGAACAAACTGGACAATGAAATAGTATGTGCAAAAACCATTTATGAGTTTAAAAGCAAACTAGACACTGCAAGATACAATGGCGGGACACCATGAGTATAGCTCCCCTTCCCGCAAAATAAAACTAGGTAAATACAGACATGCACAATAACACTAAAAGATGGTTGGCCAATTATCTGGCAGGCAGAAATGCTTATGTGTCATATAATGGCCAATCATCGTACACCAGAAACATTAAGAATGGAGTACCACAGGACTCAGTTCTATTCCCCACACTCTTTAATCTATACATGCATGATATACCCGCAACAGACACCTCAGAAATACAAATCTCTTCCTATGCAGACAACATAACAATCACAATAATACAACCATACCTTGATACGCTCAACACATGGGTTATTACAGACTCAAAATAGCCCCAGCCAAATCTACATTAACACTTCTCACCAACTGGACAAAAGAACACAAATACATTCCTCATCTCTATATCAACAACACTCTAATACCACACACACACACACACACACTTTCAACGAATGGACGGCTTGAAGAACGTTCTGAAGAAAAGTGCAAATTGTGGATCCCAACGCAAAGAGAAGTGCCTTTTTGTATTTGCAGGGTGGGGGGAAATTGCTCGTGGGGTAGTGGGAAAGTAAGGAAAGAGGAGAAGGGGAGGGATTGCTGGGAAAATGGAAGGTAATGAGGAAGTAGAGGACTTGGTCCAAACAGACCGCCGTAAAGTAAACAAACGACCACAAGACGAGCTGGAGGACGACGGAATGTCTAATAAGAATGTAAAGATTAGAAGTATAGATAGGAACAATACAGTAGAAAGTGATGAGAATATTTTCAAGGGATTTAAAGAGAGTGGGGGGGACACAAACCCCCCCCCGACTGACAAGACTAGAGAAGAAGGTTGATAAGGTGATCGAGGACTTGGAGAGTAGGTTAGGTCATATGAACACCATTTTACAAAGGGTTGAAAGATTGGAAGAACTGGAAAAGGCGAATAAAAACTTAACTGATGAAATAGAAGACCTAAAAAGACAGTTAGGTGGAGAATGAGGAATTGAAGAAGAATAGTAAAGAAAACAGAGAAACGATAGCTAAAGAAAGTAAAAATTGGAAGAAAACCCAAGAAGGAAATAAGGTTTCATTCACTGACATAGTCAAACAGCAATTGAAAGAACATACTGAAGACTCAGTTATTAAAGTGATGAGACAAAAGGAGAATATAGTAAGGGATTTAGCAGACAAGAAGAAATGTATAATTATATTAGGAATGGAAGAGAAACACAACACAGATAGAACCACAAGAATCAAAGAGGAAAATGAAAAAGTAAGCCAATTACTAGAATCAGTTCAGGAAGATGAACCAGAAATTATAAAACAAATCGAAGAGAAATTTAGACTCGGAAAGTATAGCACAGACAAGACCAGACCAATTAAGATTAAATTCAAGTCACAAACAACGGCAGAGAATATCTTATCCAAAACAGGGAAACTAGCAACAAGTGAACAATACAAAAAGATATGGATAAAAAGAGAAATGAATAAAGAGGAAAGAGAGGAAGAAAAGCAGAAAAGACTGGAAGCTAAGGCAAAAAACGAGAACAGAACGGAGTCAGAGAAAGAGAGATTCTATTGGAGAGTAGTGAACATGAAACTAAGGAAGTTCGACATACAAAAGAAAAACATAAGGGAAACAGAGAACACAATGGAAGTGGCAGAAAACTAAGAGTGTCTTACACAAATATAGATGGATTAATAACAGGATTGAATGAGCTGAATGATTATTTGAAAGAAAAAGAACCGGACATAATGGGAATTGTAGAAACAAAATTAAAAGGCCCACTACCACCCAACAGTGTAGGACATGATGCATACAATTATTGGATTAGAAACAGAGAGAAAAAACAAGGGGGTGGAGTTATGTTCCTGACTAAGAAGGATATAAACGTGAAAGGTGTCATATATGGAAAGAATACAGTAGAGATGATTATGATAGAAGTGGAAGACAGAGATAAGAAGAGCAGAAAATTTGTGATCAATTATGTGCCTCCGAAAACAGCCTCATGGGAGGAGAGTGAATATAAAAGTATGTTAGAGGACACAAAGATAGCATTAACTAAAATAATGGAAGACGGAGGAAGAATAGTTATGATGGGCGACTTTAATTGCAAAGAAATCTGCTGGGAAGAAATGGCAGTAAAGAGTGGTGATGACTCATGGGGAAATGCTCTACTTGAGATGATTACTGACCATTCAATGACACAATGGATACAAGAGAACACTAGGTATAGAAATGAAGAAGAACCATCGAGGCTAGACTTAATAATTACATCTGAACCTAGAATAGTGGACAAGATTGAATATAAAACACCAATAGGTAAAAGTGACCACATATTGATTGAACTGGAACTTAATGAAGAAAAATATATGAAAAGAAATGAACAATATAGAAAAGGAAGAATGATGTATGAAAAAACAAACTTTGATAAAATAAGAGAATTCTTTCAACAAGAAAACTGGGAAGAAATATACAAAGAAGAAACATCAGTGGAAGAGAAATGGAATATTTTGACAAAAATTTACAAAAAAGGAGTGGAAAAATATGTCCCAAGACAAAAACAAGAAAAAGAATATGTAAAATACTGGTACAACAAAAGTTGTAGGGAGTTAAAAGACAAAAGAGACAAAGCCTGGACCAGATGGAAAAAAGACAGAAGACCTGAAAAATGGAAAATATATACTGGTTATAGAAATGAATATGTACAAAAGTGCAGAGAGGAAAAAAGAAAATATGAAAAAGATGTTATAGAAAAGTGTAAAGATCAACCAAAACTATTCTACAGATTTGTAAACAATAAACTGAAAAACAAACAAGACTTGGAGAAATTAAGACAAGGAGGAGTTGAATACACTGAGGAAATGGAAATGGCAGAAATTATGAACAAACATTTTAAATCAGTGTTTACAAGGGAAAATATACAACCTGAAGAGATTGAGTGGAAAGAAAAAGTCCCCCCTATGGAAGAAATAGAAGTAACAAAGAATGAAATATTGACACACTTGGGTAATTTTGATGTCAGAAAATCGCATGGGCCAGATGAAATAGCAAACTGGATTCTGAAAGAATGCAGGAATGAACTGGCAGACAAAATACATAGCATAATAAGCAGTTCCTTAAAAGAAGGAAAAGTTCCAGAAGATTGGAAAAAAGCAAATATAGTACCTATATAGACACGGTAAAGGAAACATGGACTGGAGGTGAAGCTTTTTTCCTGACGTTTCGTCTAACGACTTTCTCAAAGGAATGAGCATACTAGAAACATACAGAGATTATAAACCCGCCTTATGGCTCAAGGGGGTGTACGAGCGTATAGCGCTGCGTCCTGATTGGCCCGCTGAGACAGCCAATCACGAAGCGCTATCTTCGCTGAAGATTTGGCCCAGGTGAAGCTCCCAGCCTTATTGTTGATATTCGGACGAGTGGTGATGTACGCAGCTTCTATAGATTTTCTGATCTTCTTATCCATACCTTCGTGTAGAATCTCGGCTCGGTTCCATTGTGGGAGGTGCCCAGACTCGTCAACATGCACCACCATTGCGTTGGTGAGTCTATGGTGACGGAGGTCGGCCTTATGCTCCCTGATTCTAGTGTTAAGGCCCCTCTTAGTCTCTCCGTAGTATGCTTTATCGCATGATGTGCATGGGATCTTATATACGACGCTGTCTTCTCTCCCCCTCATCTTAGTCCCGCTGTTTAACATGTCACCAATCTTCGTTCCCGATGTTATGGCTGCTTTAACTTCCGTGCCCCTGAGCATTCTAATAATGTCTCCTACCTTCTCAGAGTTAGGAAGCGCCATGTATGATGTTTTTGTGGTGGCGTTGCCTTCTCTTAACCTGCTTGTGTGGATTATTTCTTCCGCTCTTCGTCTTAAGCTCAGGATTAAGCCCTTGGGGTAGCCAAGCTTCAAGAAGGCCGCGATGATGTATTCGATTTCCTCCTCCAGGAACTCCTCGCTGCATATCCTGTAGGCACGCAGGAAGAAGCCCATGACTACCCCCTTTTTCGTCCTCTCATTGTGTGCCGACAGGTAGTGTATGAAGTCGTCACGGTTCGTAGGCTTTCTGTAAACCCTGAACAGGAGGCCCTCAGTTGTCTTTATTAATAGGGTATCCAGAAACGGAAGCTTTCCCTCTTCTTCCTCTTCAATAGTGAATTGGATCTGCGGATTCACTCTATTTAATTGACTCCTGACGTCATCCAGGTCTGTCCTGTTCGGAGCGATTATAAGAACATCGTCCACGTACCTGAGCCATATTGCCCTCCTTCCTATGATATGAGAGTAGTGGTCCTTCTCTTGGACCTCCATGAAGAGGCAAGCAGCCACGGCACTCAGAGGTGACCCCATTGCAAGGCCACTGTGTTGAAGAAACTCCTCTCCCTCGAAGGTGAATGAACCAAAGTTTACGCACATGGATACCAGCTTCATGAAGTCTTCCCTGGGCAGCGGCAACTCCTCCTCGTCCATGTTGATGACCACTCTCCACACTGCCTCCAGAGCGCCATCTGTGGGAACTTGTGTGAATAAGGATTTCACATCATAGCTGGCCATTTTCTTGTACCTCATGCTTGTCCCCTTTAATCTGCGTAGTAGGTCCTCTGAATTTCTTAAATGAGATCCACTTATGGATCCCATGGCTTTAGATAGGGGCTTGGCCAAAACCTTCGCTAGTCGGTGGGGGGCACTGCCAATCCCTGATGTGATAGGTCTCATGGGGACCCCTGGTTTGTGGGTCTTGGGAAGACCCCTCATTGTTGGCGGGCGAGGGTCCTCCTCGATTAGGTGTTTTAGTCTGCGTCCCATCTCCGAGCCTCCCAAAATCTTTCTCACCTTACCGTTAAAAACCATAGCCTCCTCCTTGGCGTGACCTGGACGTTTCTTCGTGTACGTGTCTTCATCTTCCAACAATTGCTCCATCTTCCTCACGTAATCTGCTTTGTCCATGATCACGACGCCGCCCCCTTTGTCTGCTTGTGAGATGAAAATGCTGTTGTCCTTACCGAGTTCCTTCAGCGCTGAGATGTATCTGCGCGGAAGGGATCTCGGAGTACTGGCAGAGAGGGCTATGCAGCATGCCGTGACCCCTTGCTTGAATCCCTTCTCGGCCTCGGTGTCCGACCAAATACTGTTTTTTTTTTAAGGTGTAGTCCGTAAAGCTCTTGTTACCAATCCCTGTGTCAAACTTGAGACCCAGGGATAAAGCCTCGGTTTCCGTGTCCGTCAAGGGTCTAGTTGACATGTTGTTGATCAAATCCGGTCTCCCCACCTTCCTCCATTCGCTGCTCGCACACAATACCTGTAATTTTCGCTGGAGCCTCATCTTCTGTGCTGTATTCTCCTCCTTCAGTCTTGTCACCAGGTGGTTGGGGAGATGTGTATGCTGCAGATTGTACTTGATCTCTTCTACCCCGTACTGAAGTTGCTTGCAGCTCTCTTCTACGTATATCCTCGCACTCCTAGAGAATGGTGTGGTATCACATCTGAGGTGTTGTGGCGTTGATTTTGGGACCACTTGCTCAGCGATGCAATCTAGTAGGAAAGCTCTTCGGTTCCTAAGACTCTGCAGTTTCCTCCTCGTATGCAGCTCCCTCTCCACATTGTCCAGTTCGCCATTACCGTATGAAGACAGATGAAAATCCATGTGAACAAGTTGTATAGACACGGTAAAGGAAACATGGACTGGAGGTGAAGCTTTATTCCTGACGTTTCGTCTAACGACTTTTTCAAAGGAATGAGCATACACGAAGGTATGGATAAGAAGATCAGAAAATCTATAGAAGCTGCGTACATCACCACTCGTCCGAATATCAACAATAAGGCTGGGAGCTTCACCTGGGCCAAATCTTCAGCGAAGATAGCGCTTCGTGATTGGCTGTCTCAGCGGGCCAATCAGGACGCAGCGCTATACGCTCGTACACCCCCTTGAGCCATAAGGCGGGTTTATAATCTCTGTATGTTTCTAGTATGCTCATTCCTTTGAGAAAGTCGTTAGACGAAACGTCAGGAATAAAGCTTCACCTCCAGTCCATGTTTCCTTTACCGTGTCTATACAACTTGTTCACATGGATTTTCATAGTACCTATATATAAAGGAGGAAATAAAGAAGAACCTACCAACTATAGACCAGTCTCTCTAACAAGTACAATAGCAAAAATTTGTGAAAGAATTATCAAAAGTAGATGGGTAAAATACTTGGAAAAAAACAACGTACTAAATCCAAGGCAATTTGGATTCAGACAAGGACGATCATGCGTCACCAATTTAATATGTTTCTATTCAAGGCTAATAGATATAATACAAGAAAGAGATGGATGGGCTGATTGTGCATTTCTAGACCTAAAAAAAGCTTTTGACAAAGTACCACATAAGAAGTTGCTTAAGAAATTAGAATATGAAGGAGGAATACAAGGTAAATTGCTAAATTGGATGGAAGACTTTTTGCAAGAAAGAAAAATGAGAGTAGTGATAAGAGATCAGCACTCAAAATGGAATGAAGTAATAAGCGGTGTCCCGCAGGGAACAGTTCTGGCCCCAATAATGTTTGCTATATATATTAATGATATGGATGAAGAAATTGAAAGCTATATGAGCTTCTTTGCAGATGATGCAAAACTACTGAAAAGAGTGAAAACTGAAGAAGATTGTGAATCACTACAGAGAGATCTAAATAAAGTAAAAGAATGGAGTAGGAAGTGGGAGATGGAGTTCAATACAAAAAAGTGTAGTATAATGGAATTTGGAAAAAGCAAAAACAGAATAACAGGATCATATAATTTGGGAGAAGAAGGAATAAAAAAAGTAGAAAATGAGAAGGACCTGGGAGTCATTGTTATGAATAATATGTCACCTGAGAAACATATAAATAAGATTTTTGGAGAAACTTATAATTTAATAAGAACAATCAAAGTGGCATTTACATACCTAGATGAAGAAATGGTGAGGAAAATCCTAATCACCCTGATAAGACCAAGATTGGAATATGCAGCAACGATGTGGTCACCAAGTACAAAAAAATGTATAAAAAAACTTGAAAGAATACAAAGAGCAATCACAAAACTGGCACCAACACTCTCAAAACTATCATATGAAGAGAGACTACAAAAACTTAAACTACAGACACTAGAGCAAAGAAGAGAGAGAGGAGATTTGATAGCTATTTACAGAATCATGAAAGGCATAGAAATTACTGATAGAGAGAATCTGATAAAATGGGATGACAGAAATACAAGAGGACACGGAAAGAAAATAAAAAAAGACAGCTATAGAAGAGATTTTAAAAAGAACAGCTTTCCTCACAGAGTAATAGACAGTTGGAACAAGTTAGATGAGAAAGTGGTGTGTGCAAAAACAATACATGAATTTAAAAATAGTTTAGATAAAATGAGATATGAAGACGGGACCCCACGAGCATAGCTCCCCTTCCCGTAAAATACAACTAGGTAAATACAACTAGGTAAATACACACCAAAAATTCTTGGTGTAACATATGATACATCCGTGTCATTTAAACAGCATATCACAAACATAAAAAATAAATGCACACTTAGACTCGATGCACTTTAATCAATCACTGGAACAACATTTGGACAAAACAAAGAAACTAACACTACCTTATATAAACAATGCATACGCTCAGTGATGAACTATGCGAGTCCAGCATGGGCACCTAATCTCAGTGAGACCCACCTCAACACCCTTCAGACCATACAAAACAAAGCATTAAAAGCCATTACAGGCTGCACATATACAACACCTGCAGACCACCTACACTATGAAACAAAAGTCCTCAAAGCCAAAGATCACCTTGACATGAGAGGCACACAAACACTGCAGCCTCCACAAACACAACACACCCGCTACACTACATAGCAGAACACCCACACACGCCAAGAAAAACAAAACAAAAAAAACACCCAAATATCTATATCACATACAAATACCAGCCTCCAGAAACATATTCATAATCATATCACTCACTGCTCCATTAATACAATAAAGGACAAGACATTGCTGCATGCCAGACCCCCTGATAGCCATCCCTCTGAATCCTCTCTCCCACCAAAGGACACAGTCCACCTTCCCAGACTGTGATGCGGCCACCACCCAGCAGCCCTTCTAAGCTACTGGAAAAGACTAGATGACTGCATTGTGGACAACTGCCCTGGATGTAACACTTCATCCCATACTATTCAACACGTCATGGAAGATTGCATTATAGACAATCATGCACGCAAACAAGACAACATGCACTCCATAGATGATTTGTGGGAAAACCCCGTTCCGGCCGTGGCATTCCATGGGGAGACAGGATTGCCTGGACAGACAGTCTAGGGAACAACAGCAACAACAACGACAACTCCCTTTCTACCCCATTCTCCTCCTCACCTCCTTGTTTCTCACTCTATCCAGCCTAGTAACCCATATCATTCTTCTCAGGCACCTCATCTCAAACACATTCAAACTCCTCTCTTCCTCTCTTATGTTCCATGTTTCTGCCCCATACAGTGCTCTCGGCACAATCACTCCTTCATACAATCTCCTCTTAGCATCCATTCCCAAATGTCTATTTCTCATTACACTTTTCAATCCACCAAAGCATTTACTCGCTTCTCTCAATCTACATTCTACCTCCACCTCCACTTCTCCCTTTCCCACCACATTCACACTCAAGTATCTAAGACTATCCACTACCTCCAGTCTCTCTCCCTTAATACTCATTTCCAGATTCTGCCACTTTCTCCCCTTGTACATCTCATCACTTTACTTTTACCCACGTTCATTTTGAACTTCCTTCTTTCGCATGCCTTCCCAAACTCTGTCACTAACTTCCTCAATCCCTCCTCTGATCCTGCTACAAGCGCAGTGTCATCAGGAAACAACAACTGGCTTATCTCCCACTTTTATCCATTTTCTTTAACCATCTCCAATCCCTGACCCACTACCCTTGCATTGACCTCTCACACCACCCCATTCATGTATAAATTGAACAGCCAGGGTGACATAACACATCCCTCACTCTCTCCATTTCTGATTTGAACACAAGCTCTACCACTCTCATAAAAACTCTTGACTGCTCTTAACTGTATTCTTCCTACCCCGTTGTCATGTTCCATGATGTGTCACTGACATGAAGGGATGTGGGTATGGCATCATAACCCACACTCTAGCAAGAGCCATAGTGCTCGCCATTCTTAGTACATACATATTCCAAAGGCTTTTTCCCCCTTATAAGGGAGGTAGCAAAAAAAAACAAAGGCATAAAAACCACTCTCACCCATTTCATCCCTAACATACTCCACTCTTCTCCACCCTCTTCCATCCCTCTTATCTTGGCATCTCCTAGTAAATTGATTATAATATTTAATCCATCAAAGTAGTAGGTTACCTTAAATTAAATAGGTACATACATACATATACCAAAGGCTTTTCCCCCTTACACAGGGGGTAGCCACAAAGAAAAAGTCATAGAAATAACTCCCACACATTTCATTTCCCATATATTCCACTTCCCTCCACCCTCCTCCCTCCCTTCCATCTTGTCACCTCCTGGATGATGGGTCATCCCTGCATCCTGTCCACTGCCCTGGGTCAGAAGCAGTGTTGCAAGACACAGCACATCCACAGCAAGGCCACTTCATAAATTCGGCGACCCCTCCTCTCCGTCCCCTCATGCAGAAAAGGAGAAGACGGGGAGAAATCCCTTTGGGCTGCATCAAAATTTTTCTCATACATACTTCCTCACCCCCATCCCCCACCAACTCCCCCTCATGCATCACAGCGTCATCTATACACAACCCTTCTCCATTCACCCCTATCTTCTGTCCCCTCCTGTCCTTCCTCTATAGACATTCCTCTCTTTTGTAAAGCCCCTTTCACCCCATCCATCCATCTCATCCTAGGACGCCCCCTCATATTCACTCCTTCCACCTCCGCCTTCCACACTTCTTTTACAAATCTTTCTTCACTCATTCTTTCCATGTATCCAAACCATCCTAATACTCTTTCATCAACCCTATCTCTCAGCTCCCTTTCCACCCCTGTTCTCCTCCTCACCTCCTCATTTCTCACTCTATCTAGCCTAGTAACCCCTATCATACTTCTCCGACATTTCATCTCAAACACATTCAAACTCCTTCTCTTCCTCTCTTATGTTCCATGTTTCTGCCCCATACAGTGCTGTTGGCACAATCACTCCTTCATACAATCTCCTCTTAGCATCCATTCCCAAATGTCTATTTCTCATTACACTTTTCAATCCACCAAGGCATTTACTCACTTCTCTCAATCTACATTCTACCTCACCCTTAATGCTCACTTCCAGCCTACTGTCACTCTCTCCCCTCGTACATCTCATCACCTTACTTTTACCCACATTTATCTTCAGCTTTCTTCTTTCACACACCTTCTCAAACTCTGTCACTAACTTCCTCAATCCCTCCTCTGATCCTGCTACAAGCGCAGTGTTGTCAGCAAACAACAGCTGGCTCACCTCCCACTTTTCTCCATTTTCTTTAATCATTTCCAACCCTTGACCCACTACCCTTGCATTCACTTCTTGCACCACCCCATCCATGTAAAGATTGAACAGCCAGGGCGACAACACACCCCAGATGAAGTCCCACCTTTACCTCAAACCATTCACTCTCTCCATTTCTAATCCTAACGCAAGCTCTACTACTCTCATAAAAACTCTTGAGTGCCCTTGACATACATATACCAAAGGCTTTTTCCCTCTTATAAGTGCTTAAATTAAATAATAATATAAAACGAATTAGGTTTTTTCTTGTGATGAATGACTAGTTGCAGGAGATCTGGAAGCCAGTGGCGGAGGAGTACAAAATTGAAACCTCCCCTCGGAGGTCAGAGGGCATGTAAACAAGATGACACTATGAAGTAGTGTCCTCGTATATGTATGTACCTTTTCCCATTTGATTAGTTAGATAAAAATTGAAATTTTATAAGCCTTCTTTACGCACAAATAAAAAAGTAGAAAGATTTTGTGGAGCTGGGCATAGTGATAGAATAGGCTAGGCACACATACCTGTCCTTGGCACTGATGTTGTGTGGTCATAGTATAAATTAAGATGCATGGGCATTGAATTTCTGACTCCCGCACTCATACTCTGTTCATACCCAACTTCATTGTAAGTCAAAATATTATTTTATTAGATAATGTTAATGAAATAAGTTTTGCACATAACCACTTTTACTATCCAAGTGAAGTTAAAAAAAATTATAAATAGGCTAAATATCACCCTGGCCATTGGATCGAAGGAACTGTTCAAATCACAGCCAAGATTCAATACATCAATTCAATACCTCTCTACCCTGTTGTAAGCCTTTTCCAAATCCATAAAAGCCCAAAAAAACATCCATCTCACAAATCTGTCTTACCACAGAAATCTGATCCATGCAACCCCCACTTGTCCTAAACCCACACTGTTCCTCATCAATTACACTTCTGTTCCTCCTAATCCTCTCAATGAAGACCCTCCCATAAGCCTTCCCAACTACACTTAACAAACTGATCCCTCTGAAACTACTACATTCACACATGTCCCCTTTTCCCTTGTAAAGTGGAACTATACAGGCACTCCTCCAGTCCTCCGGCACTCTACCCTCTCTTAAACAAGCATTAGATAACGTCAACACCCAGTCCACCATCACTGTACCTCCTTTTTGTTTTAGACATTCTCCATGACATCCATCCAACCCAGGTGCTTTACCTGCTCTCATCATCTTAACAACTTCCTTCACCTCATCTTTCCTTATTTCTCCTCCATTTTCCTCACTCATCACTGTCCTTTTCTTAGCACTACCCACTGCAACTACCTTTCCCTCGCTATCCTCCTTCACATTGAGCAACTCCCTAAAATACTTTCCAATCTTCCTCTTATTGCCATCTCTTCCATTATCATCTCTCCATCTGCACCTTTTACCTTTTCTTCTCTATTTGATTCACCTCCTCCTCCTCTTAATTTAGAATTTTTATTTTAATGAAAAAAATAAAGCACATCTCTAGGCTATTATAAACAGCTATATAAGGTTGTTTATCTTGGTAATTTTCATGTAATTAACTTATAAGTAAACACCATGTATTTACAGAATGTTTGTCAATTCATAAAGTACTGAATGATCTGGCAATTTTTGGAACATGTTGCTATTTGTACAGAATCAGTACAGATAGTTGTAGTTTAGATCTACAAGTTAGTACAGTTTCAGCCAGAAATGTGTGTGTGGTTGGTTGTTATGCTTTTCTAATGAGCCTCATAGAATATTTAAGAATTCAAATATAATCTATAACTGGATTAAAAAATGTGTCACCTTATTGTATTCTTTTTTTTTTTTTTACAGATTTATAGAAATTACTCATAGTGATATCTACATCTTGGCTATTAGGCCTTTTCAGCAAAATGCAATGGTTCGGCACTTGAAATACTGCCAAGACCCTACTACTAAAAACATAAGTGCATAACAATCAATCTTAGAAAATTGACTGATGTGCTTATTGAAAAGTGTGATGGAAGATGGAAAAAAGACTTATTGTTGCGTGTGAACTGTTGGACACTAATAATGAATAACCCCACAATAATTAGAACCATTGAAAACTATGAGACTGAACAACATTTATTCAAATCATCTTCAAGCAGTGATTTGAGTGATATAATATCTTCAAATCGAGATCTGTACAGTGAATACCCAGTTGAAGAAAATCCTTTAACTTCAATTGAACCATTTCTAGCACTTCTGGACCAAACACCAGTCAAAAAAAAAAAAAAAAAAGAGTAAAAAGAAAATTATTTGGGTTTGATCTGCATGGTATACAATTTTCCTTTATATAAGCATTCTAAATCAGTTTGCGTTCTTAATCACCAGATATTTTTTATTTCAATGCCATTTTCGTTTAATTGGTAAATTTTTGCATAGGAATGTATGCATTTAATTGTTTAGCATTTCTAGAAATAAATGGATAACTCATAAGTAATATTTATCTCTCTCTCTCTATCTCTCTATACATATATATATATGTATATGCTAACCTAATTTATGTTTGTTGGAATTATTACTTTGAACTATGTGTTCCTGTCATTATCTGCATTTCATGTATATTGATTCTTTGCCAAATAAACTTATTATTATTATTATTATTATTATTATTATTATTATTATTATTATTATTATTATTATTATTATATATGTGGAGAGAGAGAGAGAAGAAATATTCCTTATAAGTTATCCATTTATTTTTAAAAATGCTAAACAATTAAATCATATATTGTAATGACAACTATGACATTATTTTGTATAAAATTTTCCTCTGTATATAAATGTAAATGTATGAATTTTTATTTCTTTTCAGAAGGGTTATCATTGAGCCAGATGAAGTGCAAAGCTCATGGTGAGCTATCAGATGCCAGAAAAACATTTGAAGGAAAGCCTAGAGGTCAGTTATGGTGTTCATGTTAATAGCGAGGCAGAAAGTGAGGCTTCAAAACCTGAAACACAATCTGAGAAATTGAAAAAGTCATTCCTGGATAGCAAATAATCATAAACTGCATGTATTGACTTTCTCCCCATACTAAATTAAAGAAGCCACATTATTTTTATCAAACTACAACATATATGGTGAGAGAGAGCCATTTACTAAAATCAGAATTTGGAATCTTTTTCTAAAGATTCCAATCATGAGCAAAGGAAAAGTGGCATCAGAAGAGCACAAAGATTTAGTTTGAAGATTCTATAAGTCAGATGAGGTTAGTCATATGTGTCCTGGCCAAAAGGATTGTGTGAAAATCACCAGTGCTGAAGGTGCAAAAGCAGCTGGTTCTTGGGAATTTAAGAGAGATATTTGAACTATATAAAAATGATAAAAAGAATATTAAAATAGGATTCTCCACATTTGGTAAATTACAGCCATCATGTTGTGTGCTTGCTGGTAGTGGTGGGACCCATTCTCTCTGTGTCTGTACACATCATCAGAACCCAAAATTACAGTTGGCTGCATTGGGAAAATAAGGTCACTCATACAAAGATCCTATGGATTATAGTGTCTGCAGTAAAGAAAAAGAAGCTTGCATGATGCAAATTTGCAAAGACTGCCCAAGAGAAGAAGGTGTTCTGAACTTTCTCGACTTGCTTGACAATGTTGAATCAGCTCCAAATGAAATATCTTGCAAGCAATGGGTGACCGTTGACTGTTGTACATTGGTAGACAAAGTGGAGCCACTTCATGAATATAGTATAAGCTCTTTTAACCGGCACAAGTGGGACCAAAGACGTGCCGGAAAGAGGAAATCCCGGTTACGAGAATGAATATTAAAAAAATGCATTTATTGCCTTTATTCATAGAGTACTTGAATAAAATTCATTCAATGGCTTCACTTTTGTTGTTTATTTATTTACCAGTGTATTCATATTTATTCATCTTTATTTATTTTCATGAAATCACGTATGTCTCTTTGTTTAGAATGTTTGTCTCTCTGCATTAAAAACTCATTTTGAAGACAGTGAAAAGACATCACGTTGTGAGTCCCCATGTAGGTGCACTGCTCCGCAAACTTGATAAATGTTGCCAATCCTTTAGCGGCATCCTTCCACGTTACTCTTGGCTCTAGGTCATCTTCCTCTTCACTATCAGCCTCTGTTTCCTTACCATGCTTCTCCTCAATCACTGCCTGAATGATTTTGTCGTCAGTTAGTGTGGGGGTGATAGCTTCCTCTTTGTCGACCTCCATCCACTCCTGAAGAGCTTCATCAGTGACGCTAAGCTTAGCACTACCACGCATATCCTTCAACTCAGCCATCACTGCCTTCCTTTGCTGTCGGTATGTGTTTGTGTGTTAAGAGAGTTGCTAATAGACAGTCGCACGCTTAACATCAGGCGTCTTATTACAGTGGGCACTGGGCCTGACGGAGCGGCGGGATTTGTGGGAGATGGCGGGAAAGATGCGCTCTACCTCTGGCGGCGGCGGGAGTGGTGTGGGAATTTTAAATTTTATTTTTTCGAATTTTTACATTTATATACAAAATTGTTATTTCCTCATGAATAATATGCCGGTTATAAGAAGGAGCCGGATATGAGAATAATGGATAAAAGAGCTTTTACTGTACTTATCATCACTAAGCAAGAAAATATCCTGCATGGTATGTCATCATTTTGTTGCACAGCAGCAATCACAGTACTTAAAACAGTTGAAAGAAACAGTACACCTCTGAAGGAGGCAGTTATAGTAGGAGGTGATTTTTCAGAAGGTTATTCTTTCATTGCCCAAGATGCTGCTAAGGGATTTCACTGGGACAACTCACAATGTACAGTTCACCCTTTTGTCGCCTATTAATTATAGATCATCTGAAGACCAAGAACTTAACCTTTTCACTGACTGTTTCTCATCTCCATCACTAAAACACAACACTAATGGTTTACTCATTTATAGAACAGCTTATGGGCTATGTCAAATTCAAGTGCCCACAACTGAAAAAAGTTGTACTATTTTTCGGATGGATGAAAAAAAAATTGGTTTGTCTTGTGAATGGCATTTTTTTTTTTTTTTTTTTTTTTTTTTTTTTTTTTGTACATCTCATGGCAAAGATGTATAAAATTATCACTTAAACCAATTATTCAAGAAGATTTAGATAAATTACAGCAATGGTCTGAAAAGTGGTTAATGAAACTTAACACAAGTAAATGCAAGGTGATGCACATAGGTAAAAATAACAGTAGGTACGATTACAAATTATTTGGAAATTCGTTAACAAAAGTGAATACCTATAGTGAAAAATATCTCGGCATAATTATTATTAACGATCTCAAATTATCCAAGCAGTGTATTTCAGCCTCTGAGAAAGCAAATAAGATTCTAGGACTGATTGCGCGATCTTTTGACTTTAAAAGTCCATCACTCATTAACATGCTATATAAATCAATAGTTCGTCCACATTTGGAATATGCTATTTCTGTATGGTCACCGAATCTCATTAAAGACATTGACAGATTGGAAAAAGTACAATGGTGAGCCACAAAACTGATTCCAAATATCAAAAATAGATAATACGAAAGTCGACTGAAACACATGAATCTGTTTTCCCTAAAAAAGCATAGACTCGGAGGTGACTTGATACAGGTCCTTAAAATTCTAAAGTGAATTGACAACATCAAAAGTGACAAAATTTTCACACTGAATAAGAATCCGACAAGAAACAATGGTCTCAAACTGTCCAGAAATAGATTTAATTTGGAAGTGGGTAGAAACAACTTTACCAACCGTGTAGTTAATGAATGGCATAAACTTCCTGCACAGGTAGTGCAATGTAGTTCAGTTCGAAGCTTTAAGAATCATTATGATAAACACCTAAGCAAGATGCTGTAATGATTATAATTTATTTTATATTATATGTTTATTTGTTTTGTTATCATTTGTCTGTTTATCATTATTTGGTTGATTCTCATTTATTATTAGTTATATGTCTATTATTATTTATTTTCTACCTGTTTGTTTATCATTGAACTATACCTATGTATTTATTTACATATTTTATTTATTATGCTCCGCCTTTGTAATCCTTTGTGATGGGATTGGCAGAACAATGAAGGGAGCTACTGCTCGGGTTAGTTTGCAGAGAGGCAAATTCTTACACCAGAAAACTTGAACAAGACAATAAAAATGTTCAATGTAACCATGTCTGATTTGAAAGATGCAGAACAACTGATGGAATATCAATTCCACAACAGTGTGGATATTCAGGGAACTCAGAAATATCATACATTTGTTCCTATAAACAAGGAGGAACTGAATATGGTGTGTCTCATTTCAAGTGGCATTGGAGAGAAGAAACGAATAAGAAAGGTCATATGACTAATGCACCTGCAATGGTTGATGCCATAAAATGTGTCAAACCAGGAGAGTATGTTAGGAAGTACGTATCATTATCCACCAAATAAATATTCATGTTCAGTGCCAGAACATCATATATTATCTGCCATGAGTTATCCTAGACTAAGAGGAAGCAGCCAAATTTACTATATTTTACTTCAGAAAGAAATTCACGAAAGTAATGAATATGCCAAAATTGTATCCAGTACAATTTTATGCTGACCTTATATTTGTTGTAATTGTGCTTATGCTTGTGCAGTATATAATGCTTATGATTGTATGCAGTTTGTAAGTACATGGTGTTCACTTGTAGGTTTTTTTATTGAAATAAATGTAATTAATTAGATAAAGGCCTAAGTATGAAAAATATGTACAGTTGACAGACAATATATAAATAAGGGGCTCACTTGTGTTAATTATATGAAAAATACCAGCATAATTTTTTTTTACTGATTGTAATAGCCAAAGCTTATGCCTTCATTTTCTCACACACACACACACACACACTTTCAACGAACGGACGGCTTGACGAACGCTCTGAAGAAAAGTGCAGATTGTGGATACCAACGCAAAGAGAAGTGCCTTTTTGTATTTGCTGGGGGGGGGGAAATTGCTCGTGAGGTAGTGGGAAAGTAAGGAAAGAGGAGAGGGGGAGGGATTGCTGGGGAAATGGAAGGTAATGAGGAGGTGGAGGAAATGGCCCTGACGGGCCGCCGGGTAGACAAAAGACCCCAAGACGAGTTGGATGATAACATGTCTAATAGGAATGTGAAGATTAGAGGTATAGATAGGAGCAATATAGCAGAAAGTGATGAGAATATTTTCAAGGGATTTAAAGAGAGTGGGGGGGACACAAACCCCCCCCGACTGACAAGACTAGAGAAGAAGGTTGATAAGGTGATCGAGGACTTAGAGTAGGTTAGGTCATATGAACACCATTTTACAAAGGGTTGAAAGATTGGAAGAACTGGAAAAGGCGAATAAAAACTTAACTGATGAAATAGAAGAACTAAAAAGACAGTTAAGAGAGGTAAAGGGGGAGAATGAGGAATTGAAGAAGAATAGTAAAGAAAACAGAGAAACAATAGCTAAAGAAAGTAAAAATTGGAAGCAAACCCAAGAAGGAAATAAGATTTCATTCACTGACATAGTCAAACAGCAATTGAAAGAACATACTGAAGACTCAGTTATTAAAGTGATGAGACAAAAGGAGAATATAGTAAGGGATTTAGCAGACAAGAAGAAATGTATAATTATATTAGGAATGGAAGAGAAACACAACACAGATAGAACCACAAGAATCAAAGAGGAAAATGAAAAAGTAAGCCAATTACTAGAATCAGTTCAGGAAGATGAACCAGGAATTATGAAACAAATCGAAGAGAAATTTAGACTCGGAAAGTATAGCACAGACAAGACCAGACCAATTAAGATTAAATTCAAGTCACAAACAACGGCAGAGAATATCTTATCCAAAACAGGGAAACTAGCAACAAGTGAACAACACAAAAAGATATGGATAAAAAGAGAAATGAATAAAGAGGAAAGAGAGGAAGAAAAGCAGAAAAGACTGGAAGCTAAGACAAAAAACGAGAACAGAACGGAGTCAGAGAAAGAGAGATTCTATTGGAGAGTAGTGAACATGAAACTAAGGAAGTTCGACATACAAAAGAAAAACATAAGGGAAACAGAGAACACAATGGAAGTGGCAGAAAACTAAGAGTGTCTTACACAAATATAGATGGATTAATAACAGGATTGAATGAGCTGAATGATTATTTGAAAGAAAAAGAACCGGACATAATGGGAATTGTAGAAACAAAATTAAAAGGCCCACTACCACCCAACAGTGTAGGACATGATGCATACAATTATTGGATTAGAAACAGAGAGAAAAAGCAAGGGGGTGGAGTTATGTTCCTGACTAAGAAGGATATAAACGTGAAAGGTGTCATATATGGAAAGAATACAGTAGAGATGATTATGATAGAAGTGGAAGACAGAGATAAGAAGAGCAGAAAATTTGTGATCAATTATGTGCCTCCGAAAACAGCCTCATGGGAGGAGAGTGAATATAAAAGTATGTTAGAGGACACAAAGATAGCATTAACTAAAATAATGGAAGACGGAGGAAGAATAGTTATGATGGGCGACTTTAATTGCAAAGAAATCTGCTGGGAAGAAATGACAGTAAAGAGTGGTGATGACTCATGGGGAAATGCTCTACTTGAGATGATTACTGACCATTCAATGACACAATGGATACAAGAGAACACTAGGTATAGAAATGAAGAAGAACCATCGAGGCTAGACTTAATAATTACATCTGAACCTAGAATAGTGGACAAGATTGAATATAAAACACCAATAGGTAAAAGTGACCACATATTGATTGAACTGGAACTTAATGAAGAAAAATATATGAAAAGAAATGAACAATATAGAAAAGGAAGAATGATGTATGAAAAAACAAACTTTGATAAAATAAGAGAATTCTTCCAACAAGAAAACTGGGAAGAAATATACAAAGAAGAAACATCAGTGGAAGAGAAATGGAATATTTTGACAAAAATTTACAAAAAAGGAGTGGAAAAGTATGTCCCAAGACAAAAACAAGAAAAAGAATATGTAAAATGCTGGTACAACAAAAGTTGTAGGGAGTTAAAAGACAAAAGAGACAAAGCCTGGACCAGATGGAAAAAAGACAGAAGACCTGAAAAATGGAAAATATATACTGGTTATAGAAATGAATATGTACAAAAGTGCAGAGAGAAAAAAAGAAAATATGAAAAAGATGTTATAGAAAAGTGTAAAGATCAACCAAAACTATTCTACAGATTTGTAAACAATAAACTGAAAAACAAACAAGACTTGGAGAAATTGAGACAAGGAGGAGTTGAATACACTGAGGAAATGGAAATGGCAGAAATTATGAACAAACATTTTAAATCAGTGTTTACAAGGGAAAATATACAACCTGAAGAGATTGAGTGGAAAGAAAAAGTCCCCCCTATGGAAGAAATAGAAGTAACAAAGAATGAAATATTGACACACTTGGGTAATTTTGATGTCAGAAAATCGCATGGGCCAGATGAAATAGCAAACTGGATTCTGAAAGAATGCAGGAATGAACTGGCAGACAAAATACATAGCATAATAAGCAGTTCCTTAAAAGAAGGAAAAGTTCCAGAAGATTGGAAAAAAGCAAATATAGTACCTATATATAAAGGAGGAAATAAAGAAGAACCTACCAATTATAGACCAGTCTCTCTAACAAGTACAATAGCAAAAATTTGTGAAAGAATTATCAAAAGTAGATGGGTAAAATACTTGGAAAAAAACAACGTACTAAATCCAAGGCAATTTGGATTCAGACAAGGACGGTCATGCGTCACCAATTTAATATGTTTCTATTCAAGGCTAATAGATATAATACAAGAAAGAGATGGATGGGCTGATTGTGCATTTCTAGACCTAAAAAAAGCTTTTGACAAAGTACCACATAAGAAGTTGCTTAAGAAATTAGAATATGAAGGAGGAATACAAGGTAAATTGCTAAATTGGATGGAAGACTTTTTGCAAGAAAGAAAAATGAGAGTAGTGATAAGAGATCAGCACTCAAAATGGAATGAAGTAATAAGCGGTGTCCCGCAGGGAACAGTTCTGGCCCCAATAATGTTTGCTATATATATTAATGATATGGATGAAGGAATTGAAAGCTATATGAGCTTCTTTGCAGATGATGCAAAACTACTGAAAAGAGTGAAAACTGAAGAAGATTGTGAATCACTACAGAGGGATCTAAATAAAGTACAAGAATGGAGTAGGAAGTGGGAGATGGAGTTCAATACAAAAAAGTGTAGTATAATGGAATTTGGAAAAAGCAAAAACAGAATAGCAGGATCATATAATTTGGGAGAAGAAGGAATAAAAAAAGTAGAAAATGAGAAGGACCTGGGAGTCATTGTTATGAATAATATGTCACCTGAGAAACATATAAATAAGATTTTTGGAGAAACTTATAATTTAATAAGAACAATCAAAGTGGCATTTACATACCTGGATGAAGAAATGGTGAGGAAAATCCTAATCACCCTGATAAGACCAAGATTGGAATATGCAGCAACGATATGGTCACCAAGTACAAAAAAATGTATAAAAAAACTTGAAAGAATACAAAGAGCAATTACAAAACTGGCACCAACACTCTCAAAACTATCATATGAAGAGAGACTACAAAAACTTAAACTACAGACACTAGAGCAAAGAAGAGAGAGAGGAGATTTGATAGCTATTTACAGAATCATGAAAGGCATAGAAATTACTGATAGAGAGAATCTGATAAAATGGGATGACAGAAATACAAGAGGACACGGAAAGAAAATAAAAAAAGACAGCTATAGAAGAGATTTTAAAAAGAACAGCTTTCCTCACAGAGCAATAGACAGTTGGAACAAGTTAGATGAGAAAGTGGTGTGTGCAAAAACAATACATGAATTTAAAAATAGTTTAGATAAAATGAGATATGAAGACGGGACCCCACGAGCATAGCTCCCCTTCCCGTAAAATACAACTAGGTAAATACAACTAGGTAAATACACACTTCAGCGAATGGACGGCTTGGATGACGTTCTGAAGAAAAGTGAAGTCTGTGGATCCCAACGCAAAGAGAAGTGCCTAGTGTTTTTGCAGGGTGGGGGGGAAATTGCTCGTGGAGTAGTGGGAAAGTAGGGAAAGAGGAAAAGGGGAGGGATTACTGAGGGAAATGGAAGGAAATGAGGAGGGAGTAGACTTGGCCCAGCCAGACAAGCGGAAGGTAAACAAAAGACTGAGTGAGGATGACATGTCTAATAAAAATGTAAAGATTAGAAGTATAGAGAGGAGCAATACAGAAGAAAGTGACGAGAATATGTTCCAGGGATTTAAAGAGGGTGGGGGGGACACAACCCCCCCCCCCACGACTGATAAGACTAGAGGAGAGAGTTGATAAGGTGATCGAGGACTTGGAGCGTAAGTTAGGTAACGTAGACTCCATTTTCCAGAGAATTGAAAGGTTGGAACAACTAGAGAAGGCTAACAGAAACTTAACTGAAGAAATAGAGGACCTAAAAAGACAGTTAGGAAATGTAAAGGAGGAGAATGAGAAATTGAAGAAGAATAGTAATGAAAACAGAGAGAAAATAGCTACAGAAGCTAAAAATTGGAGAATAACTCAAGAAGGGAATAAGGTTTCATTCACTGACATAGTCAAACAGCAATTGAAAGAACATAATGAAGACTCAGTTATTAAAGTGATGAGACAGAAGGAGAATATAGTAAGAGAATTAGCTGACAAAAAGAAATGTATAATTATATTAGGAATGGAAGAGAAACATAACCCAGATAGAACCGCAAGAATCAAGGAGGAAAATGAAAGAGTAAGCAGTTTATTAAAATTAGTCCAGGAAGATGAACCAGAAATTATAAAGGAAATTGAGGAAAAATTCAGACTCGGAAAATATAGTACAGATAAGACCAGACCAATTAAGATTAAATTCAGGTCACAAACAATGGCAGAGAAAATTCTATCCAAGACAGGGAAACTAGCAACAAATGATCAATATAAAAAGGTATGGATAAAAAGAGAAATGAATAAGGAGGAAAGAGAGGCAGAAAAGCAGAAAAGAATTGAAGCTAAGGCAAAAAACGAGGAAAGAACGGAGTCAGAGAAAGAGAGATTCTATTGGAGAGTAGTGAACATGAAAATAAAGCAGTTCGACATACTAAAGAAAAACATAAGGGAAACAGAGAATACAATGGAAGTGGCAGAAAACTAAGAGTGTCTTACACAAATATAGATGGATTGATAACAGGATTGAATGAACTGAATGATTATTTGAAAGAAAAAGAACCGGACATAATGGGAATTGTAGAAACAAAATTAAAAGGCCCACTACCACCCAACAGTGTAGGACATGATACATACAATTATTGGATTAGAAACAGAGAGAAAAAACAAGGGGGTGGAGTTATGTTCCTGACTAAGAAGGATATAAACGTGAAAGGTGTCATATATGGAAAGAATACAGTAGAGATGATTATGATAGAAGTGGAAGACCGAGATAAGAAGAGCAGAAAATTTGTGATCAATTATGTGCCTCCGAAAACAGCCTCATGGGAGGAGAGTGAACATAAAAGTATGTTAGAGGACACAAAGATAGCATTAACTAAAATAATGGAAGACGGAGGAAGAATAGTTATGATGGGCGACTTTAATTGCAAAGAAATCTGCTGGGAAGAAATGACAGTAAAGAGTGGTGATGACTCATGGGGAAATGCTCTACTTGAGATGATTACTGACCATTCAATGACACAATGGATACAAGAGAACACTAGGTATAGAAATGAAGAAGAACCATCGAGGCTAGACTTAATAATTACATCTGAACCTAGAATAGTGGACAAGATTGAATATAAAACACCAATAGGTAAAAGTGACCACATATTGATTGAACTGGAACTTAATGAAGAAAAATATATGAAAAGAAATGAACAATATAGAAAAGGAAGAATGATGTATGAAAAAACAAACTTTGATAAAATAAGAGAATTCTTCCAACAAGAAAACTGGGAAGAAATATACAAAGAAGAAACAACAGTGGAAGAGAAATGGAATATTTTGACAAAAATTTACAAAAAAGGAGTGGAAAAGTATGTCCCAAGACAAAAACAAGAAAAAGAATATGTAAAATGCTGGTACAACAAAAGTTGTAGGGAGTTAAAGGACAAAAGAGACAAAGCCTGGACCAGATGGAAAAAAGACAGAAGACCTGAAAAATGGAAAATATATACTGGTTATAGAAATGAATATGTACAAAAGTGCAGAGAGGAAAAAAGAAAATATGAAAAAGATGTTATAGAAAAGTGTAAAGATCAACCAAAACTATTCTACAGATTTGTAAACAATAAACTGAAAAACAAACAAGACTTAGAGAAATTAAGACAAGGAGGAGTTGAATACACTGAGGAAATGGAAATGGCAGAAATTATGAACAAACATTTTAAATCAGTGTTTACAAGGGAAAATATACAACCTGAAGAGATTGAGTGGAAGGAAAAAGTCCCCCCTATGGAAGAAATAGAAGTAACAAAGAATGAAATATTGACACACTTGGGTAATTTTGATGTCAGAAAATCGCATGGGCCAGATGAAATAGCAAACTGGATTCTGAAAGAATGCAGGAATGAACTGGCAGACAAAATACATAGCATAATAAGCAGTTCCTTAAAAGAAGGAAAAGTTCCAGAAGATTGGAAAAAAGCAAATATAGTACCTATATATAAAGGAGGAAATAAAGAAGAACCTACCAACTATAGACCAGTCTCTCTAACAAGTACAATAGCAAAAATATGTGAAAGAATTATCAAAAGTAGATGGGTAAAATACTTGGAAAAAAACAACGTACTAAATCCAAGGCAATTTGGATTCAGACAAGGACGATCATGCGTCACCAATTTAATATGTTTCTATTCAAGGCTAATAGATATAATACAAGAAAGAGATGGATGGGCTGATTGTGCATTTCTAGACCTAAAAAAAGCTTTTGACAAAGTACCACATAAGAAGTTGCTTAAGAAATTAGAATATGAAGGAGGAATACAAGGTAAATTGCTAAATTGGATGGAAGACTTTTTGCAAGAAAGAAAAATGAGAGTAGTGATAAGAGATCAGCACTCAAAATGGAATGAAGTAATAAGCGGTGTCCCGCAGGGAACAGTTCTGGCCCCAATAATGTTTGCTATATATATTAATGATATGGATGAAGGAATTGAAAGCTATATGAGCTTCTTTGCAGATGATGCAAAATTACTGAAAAGAGTGAAAACTGAAGAAGATTGTGAATCACTACAGAGAGATCTAAATAAAGTACAAGAATGGAGTAGGAAGTGGGAGATGGAGTTCAATACAAAAAAGTGTAGTATAATGGAATTTGGAAAAAGCAAAAACAGAATAACAGGATCATATAATTTGGGAGAAGAAGGAATAAAAAAAGTAGAAAATGAGAAGGACCTGGGAGTCATTGTTATGAATAATATGTCACCTGAGAAACATATAAATAAGATTTTTGGAGAAACTTATAATTTAATAAGAACAATCAAAGTGGCATTTACATACCTGGATGAAGAAATGGTGAGGAAAATCCTAATCACCCTGATAAGACCAAGATTGGAATATGCAGCAACGATATGGTCACCAAGTACAAAAAAATGTATAAAAAAACTTGAAAGAATACAAAGAGCAATTACAAAACTGGCACCAACACTCTCAAAACTATCATATGAAGAGAGACTACAAAAACTTAAACTACAGACACTAGAGCAAAGAAGAGAGAGAGGAGATTTGATAGCTATTTACAGAATCATGAAAGGCATAGAAATTACTGATAGAGAGAATCTGATAAAATGGGATGACAGAAATACAAGAGGACACGGAAAGAAAATAAAAAAAGACAGCTATAGAAGAGATTTTAAAAAGAACAGCTTTCCTCACAGAGCAATAGACAGTTGGAACAAGTTAGATGAGAAAGTGGTGTGTGCAAAAACAATACATGAATTTAAAAATAGTTTAGATAAAATGAGATATGAAGACGGGACCCCACGAGCATAGCTCCCCTTCCCGTAAAATACAACTAGGTAAATACAACTAGGTAAATACACACTTCAGCGAATGGACGGCTTGGATGACGTTCTGAAGAAAAGTGAAGTCTGTGGATCCCAACGCAAAGAGAAGTGCCTAGTGTTTTTGCAGGGTGGGGGGGAAATTGCTCGTGGAGTAGTGGGAACGTAGGGAAAGAGGAAAAGGGGAGGGATTACTGAGGGAAATGGAAGGAAATGAGGAGGGAGTAGACTTTGCCCAGCCAGACAAGCGGAAGGTAAACAAGAGACTGAGTGAGGATCAAATGTCTAATAAAAATGTAAAGATTAGAAGTATAGAGAGGAGCAATACAGAAGAAAGTGACGAGAATATGTTCCAGGGATTTAAAGAGGGTGGGGGGGACACAACCCCCCCCCCGACTGATAAGACTAGAGGAGAGAGTTGATAAGGTGATCGAGGACTTGGAACGTAAGTTAGGTAATGTAGACTCCATTTTCCAGAGAATTGAAAGGTTGGAACAACTAGAGAAGGCTAACAGAAACTTAACTGAAGAAATAGAGGACCTAAAAAGACAGTTAGGAAATGTAAAGGAGGAGAATGAGAAATTGAAGAAGAATAGTAATGAAAATAGAGAGAAAATAGCTACAGAAGCTAAAAATTGGAGAATAACTCAAGAAGGGAATAAGGTTTCATTCACTGACATAGTCAAACAGCAATTGAAAAAACATAATGAAGACTCAGTTATTAAAGTGATGAGACAGAAGGAGAATATAGTAAGAGAATTAGCTGACAAAAAGAAATGTATAATTATATTAGGAATGGAAGAGAAACATAACCCAGATAGAACCGCAAGAATCAAGGAGGAAAATGAAAGAGTAAGCAGTTTATTAAAATTAGTCCAGGAAGATGAACCAGAAATTATAAAGGAAATTGAGGAAAAATTCAGACTCGGAAAATATAGTACAGATAAGACCAGACCAATTAAGATTAAATTCAGGTCACAAACAACGGCAGAGAAAATTCTATCTAAAACAGGGAAACTAGCAACAAATGAGCAATATAAAAAGGTATGGATAAAAAGAGAAATGAATAAGGAGGAAAGAGAGGCAGAAAAGCAGAAAAGAATTGAAGCTAAGGCAAAAAACGAGGAAAGAACGGAGTCAGAGAAAGAGAGATTCTATTGGAGAGTAGTGAACATGAAAATAAAGCAGTTCGACATACTAAAGAAAAGCATAAGGGAAACAGAGAACACAATGGAAGTGGCAGAAAACTAAGAGTGTCTTACACAAATATAGATGGATTGATAACAGGATTGAATGAACTGAATGATTATTTGAAAGAAAAAGAACCAGACATAATGGGAATTGTAGAAACAAAATTAAAAGGCCCACTACCACCCAACAGTGTAGGACATGATACATACAATTATTGGATTAGAAACAGAGAGAAAAAACAAGGGGGTGGAGTTATGTTCCTGACTAAGAAGGATATAAACGTGAAAGGTGTCATATATGGAAAGAATACAGTAGAGATGATTATGATAGAAGTGGAAGACCGAGATAAGAAGAGCAGAAAATTTGTGATCAATTATGTGCCTCCGAAAACAGCCTCATGGGAGGAGAGTGAACATAAAAGTATGTTAGAGGACACAAAGATAGCATTAACTAAAATAATGGAAGACGGAGGAAGAATAGTTATGATGGGCGACTTTAATTGCAAAGAAATCTGCTGGGAAGAAATGACAGTAAAGAGTGGTGATGACTCATGGGGAAATGCTCTACTTGAGATGATTACTGACCATTCAATGACACAATGGATACAAGAGAACACTAGGTATAGAAATGAAGAAGAACCATCGAGGCTAGACTTAATAATTACATCTGAACCTAGAATAGTGGACAAGATTGAATATAAAACACCAATAGGTAAAAGTGACCACATATTGATTGAACTGGAACTTAATGAAGAAAAATATATGAAAAGAAATGAACAATATAGAAAAGGAAGAATGATGTATGAAAAAACAAACTTTGATAAAATAAGAGAATTCTTCCAACAAGAAAACTGGGAAGAAATATACAAAGAAGAAACATCAGTGGAAGAGAAATGGAATATTTTGACAAAAATTTACAAAAAAGGAGTGGAAAAGTATGTCCCAAGACAAAAACAAGAAAAAGAATATGTAAAATGCTGGTACAACAAAAGTTGTAGGGAATTAAAAGACAAAAGAGACATAGCCTGGACCAGATGGAAAAAAGACAGAAGACCTGAAAAATGGAAAATATATACTGGTTATAGAAATGAATATGTACAAAAGTGCAGAGAGGAAAAAAGAAAATATGAAAAAGATGTTATAGAAAAGTGTAAAGATCAACCAAAACTATTCTACAGATTTGTAAACAATAAACTGAAAAACAAACAAGACTTGGAGAAATTAAGACAAGGAGGAGTTGAATACACTGAGGAAATGGAAATGGCAGAAATTATGAACAAACATTTTAAATCAGTGTTTACAAGGGAAAATATACAACCTGAAGAGATTGAGTGGAAGGAAAAAGTCCCCACTATGGAAGAAATAGAAGTAACAAAGAATGAAATATTGACACACTTGGGTAATTTTGATGTCAAAAAATCGCATGGGCCAGATGAAATAGCAAACTGGATTCTGAAAGAATGCAGGAATGAACTGGCAGACAAAATACATAGCATAATAAGCAGTTCCTTAAAAGAAGGAAAAGTTCCAGAAGATTGGAAAAAAGCAAATATAGTACCTATATATAAAGGAGGAAATAAAGAAGAACCTACCAACTATAGACCAGTCTCTCTAACAAGTACAATAGCAAAAATATGTGAAAGAATGATCAAAAGTAGATGGGTAAAATACTTGGAAAAAAACAACGTACTAAATCCAAGGCAATTTGGATTCAGACAAGGACGATCATGCGTCACCAATTTAATATGTTTCTATTCAAGGCTAATAGATATAATACAAGAAAGAGATGGATGGGCTGATTGTGCATTTCTAGACCTAAAAAAAGCTTTTGACAAAGTACCACATAAGAAGTTGCTTAAGAAATTAGAATATGAAGGAGGAATACAAGGTAAATTGCTAAATTGGATGGAAGACTTTTTGCAAGAAAGAAAAATGAGAGTAGTGATAAGAGATCAGCACTCAAAATGGAATGAAGTAATAAGCGGTGTCCCGCAGGGAACAGTTCTGGCCCCAATAATGTTTGCTATATATATTAATGATATGGATGAAGGAATTGAAAGCTATATGAGCTTCTTTGCAGATGATGCAAAATTACTGAAAAGAGTGAAAACTGAAGAAGATTGTGAATCACTACAGAGAGATCTAAATAAAGTACAAGAATGGAGTAGGAAGTGGGAGATGGAGTTCAATACAAAAAAGTGTAGTATAATGGAATTTGGAAAAAGCAAAAACAGAATAACAGGATCATATAATTTGGGAGAAGAAGGAATAAAAAGAGTAGAAAATGAGAAGGACCTGGGAGTCATTGTTATGAATAATATGTCACCTGAGAAACATATAAATAAGATTTTTGGAGAAACCTATAATTTAATAAGAACAATCAAAGTGGCATTTACATACCTGGATGAAGAAATGGTGAGGAAAATCCTAATCACCCTGATAAGACCAAGATTGGAATATGCAGCAACGATATGGTCACCAAGTACAAAAAAATGTATAAAAAAACTTGAAAGAATACAAAGAGCAATTACAAAACTGGCACCAACACTCTCAAAACTATCATATGAAGAGAGACTACAAAAACTTAAACTACAGACACTAGAGCAAAGAAGAGAGAGAGGAGATTTGATAGCTATTTACAGAATCATGAAAGGCATAGAAATTACTGATAGAGAGAATCTGATAAAATGGGAGGACAGAAATACAAGAGGACACGGAAAGAAAATAAAAAAAGACAGCTATAGAAGAGATTTGAAAAAGAACAGCTTTCCTCACAGAGCAATAGACAGTTGGAACAAGTTAGATGAGAAAGTGGTGTGTGCAAAAACAATACATGAATTTAAAAATAGTTTAGATAAAATGAGATATGAAGACGGGACCCCACGAGCATAGCTCCCCTTCCCGTAAAATACAACTAGGTAAATACAACTAGGTAAATACACACACACTTTCAACGAACGGACGGCTTGAAGAACGTTCTGAAGAAAAGTGCAGATTGTGAATCCCAACGCAAAGAGAAGTGCCTTTTTGTATTTGCAGGGTGGGGGGAAATTGCTCGTGGGGTAGTGGGAAAGTAAGGAAAGAGGAGAGGGGGAGGGATTGCTGGGGAAATGGAAGGTAATGAGGAGGTGGAGGAATTGGCCCTAACGGGCCGCCGAAAGGTGGACAAGCGACCGCAAGACGAGCTGGAGGATGACGACATGTCTAATAGGAATGTGAAGATTAGAAGTATAGATAGGAGCAATACAGTAGAAAGTGATGAGAATATTTTCAAGGGATTTAAAGAGGGTGGGGGGGACACAACCCCCCCCCCCAACTGACAAGACTAGAAGAGAAGGTCGATAAGATGAACGAGGACTTGGAGCGTAGGTTCGGTAATGTTGACAGTATGATACGAAGAATTGAAAAATTGGAAGAACTAGAGAGGGCGAACAAAAACTTAACTAAGGAAATTGAAGAATTAAAACAACAGTTAAAAGAAGTAAAAGATGAGAATAAAGTCTTAAAGGAGAATAATATGGAGAACAAGGAGGGTTGGAAAAAAATTCATGAAAATAGCAAGGTTGCATTCACTGACATAATCAGACAGCAAATGAATGAACAAACTGAAAACTCAGTTATTAAAGTGATGAGACAGAAGGAGAATATAGTAAGAGACTTAGCAGACAAAAATAAATGTATAATTATATTAGGAATGGAAGAGAAACATAACCCAGATAGAACCACAAGAATCAAAGATGAAAATGAAAAAGTAAGAATTTTATTAAAATTATTTCTGGAAGATGATCCAGAAATAATGAAACAAATTGAAGAGAAATTCAGGCTAGGGAAATATAGTACAGACAAGACCAGACCAATCAAGATTAAATTCAGGTCACAAACTACGGCTGAGAATATCTTATCCAAAACAGGGAAACTAGCAACAAGTGAACAATATAAAAAGGTATGGATAAAAAGGGAAATGAATAAAGAGGAAAGAGAGGAAGAAAAACAGAAAAGACTTGAAGCAAAGGAAAAAAACGAGATAAGAACAGAGTCAGAAAAAGAGATTCTATTGGAGAGTAGTGAATATGAAACTGAAGAAAGTCGACATACAAGAGAAAAACAAAAGGGAAACAGAGAACACAATGGAAGTGGCAGAAAACTAAGAGTGTCTTACACAAATATAGATGGATTAATAACAGGATTGAATGAACTGAATGATTACTTGAAAGAAAAAGAACCAGACATAATGGGAATTGTAGAAACAAAATTAAAAGGTCCACTACCACCCAACAGTGTAGGACATGATGCATATAATTATTGGACTAGAAACAGAGTGAAAAAGGAAGGAGGTGGAGTTATGTTCCTAACTAAGAAGGATATAAACGTGAAGGGTGTCACATATGGAAAGAATGCAGTAGAAATGATAATGATGGAAGTAGAAGACAGAGATAAGAAGAACAGAAAGTTTGTGATAAATTATGTGCCCCCAAAAACAACCTCATGGGAAGAGAGTGAACATAAAAGTATGTTAGAGGACACAAAGATAACATTAAACAAGATAATGGAAGAGGGAGGAAAAATAGTTATGATGGGCGACTTTAATTGCAAAGAAATCTGCTGGGAAGAAATGACAGTAAAGGGTGGAGACGGCTCATGGGGTAACGCTCTACTCGAGATGGTTACTGACCATACAATGACACAATGGATACAGGAGAACACTAGGTATAGAAATGAAGAAGAGCCATCGAGACTAGACTTAATAATTACATCTGAACCTAGAATAGTGGACAAGATTGAATATAAAACACCAATAAGTAAAACTGACCACATACTGATTGAACTGGAACTTAATGAAGAAAAATATATGAAAAGAAATGAACAATACAGAAAAGGAAGAATGATGTATGAAAAAACGGTGTCTGGTCGTTTCGCTACATTGCCAGTTCGCTACCAACCAGTTCGCTACATTCTTTGGTCGTTTCGCTACATTTCTTCGGTCGTTTCGCTACATTCTTTGGTCGTTTCGCTACATCCTTTCGGTCGTTTCGCTACATTCTTCGGTCGTTTCGCTACATTCTTTGGTCGTTTCGCTACATCCTTTCGGTCGTTTCGCTACATTCTTCGGTCGTTTCGCTACATTTCGCTACACTGTTTTTATTCGTATTTGAGATACGAATATGATAGAAAATACAATGTGTGTAGGTTTATCAAGTACCTGTAACCCATTGGACGTTTCGCTACATGGCCAGTTTGCTACTACCGATTTGCTACATTCTTCGGTCGTTTCGCTACATTCTTCGGTCGTTTCGCTACATTGCCAGTTCGCTACCAACCAGTTCGCTACATTCTTTGGTCGTTTCGCTACATTTCTTTGGTCGTTTCGCTACATTCTTCGGTCGTTTCGCTACATTGCCAGTTCGCTACCAACCAGTTCGCTACATTCTTTGGTCGTTTCGCTACATTCTTTGGTCGTTTCGCTACATTCTTCGGTCGTTTCGCTACATTTCGCTACACTGTTTTTATTTGCATTTGAGATACGAATATGATAAAAAGTACAATGTGTGTAGGTTTATAAAGTACCTGGAACCCATTGGACGTTTCGCTACATGTCCAGTTTGCTACAAACGATTTGCTATTTCTTCGGTCGTTTCGCTACATTGCCAGTTCGCTACCAACCAGTTCGCTACATTCTTTGGTCGTTTCGCTACATTTGGCTACATTGTTTGGTCGTTTCGCTACATCCTTTCGGTCGTTTCGCTACATTCTTTCGGTCGTTTTGCTACATTCTTTCGGTCGTTTCGCTACATTCTTTGGTCGTTGCCCTACATTTCGCTACACTGTTTTTTTTTTTATCACATTTGAGATACGAATATGATTAAAAATACAATGTGTGCAAATTTGTAAAGTATTTTTGCAGGCTCCGGAAGTAGAATTTACCTAATTGGCGATAAATAAATTTGTTGTTATCAGGCCTTGTTTTATGCTATCGTCAGGCAGATTATCGGGCAGATAATTATAAAACAGTGACTTATCATGCACATTACCAGAGCTGGGCGCGTTCCTAGGTGAGTTCCACTTTAGTTTCACGCACAAGACACACTAAGATATATGCCATGTGCGTGAAATGAACGGGCGTTCTAAAATGAAATATTTGTCATCTTCAGATTCAGTTGGAATTAGGTGGGACCTAAATTATTTAAAACTGGGATGAATAATTCTTATTTTTTATCATTTTCTCTTTCTTTTATTCGAAATGTGCTTATTACAAAATAATGTGTATTGTTTAGTTTCATTAAACGTAATTGTAATATGATACAAGGACTCGGAAATGTACCATACGAAGAGAGGCTTAGGCACCTAAACTTACACTCTCTGGAAAGACGCAGAGTGCGGGGTGATCTAATAGAAGTGTTCAAGTGGATCAAAGGTTTTAACAAGGGTGATGCAAACAAGGTCATCATAAAACAACAGGGCAGGACTCGCAGTAATGGGTATGAGCTGGACAAATTTAGATTTAAGAAGGAAATAGGCAAGAATTGGTTTACAAATAGGGTGGTCGATGAATGGAATAAATTTAGTAACCATGTAGTAAGCGCTGAAACTATCAGTTGTTTTAAAAAACGATTAGACAACTTTATGGATGGGGATGACAGGTGGTGATGGATACGGAGCTGCCTAGTGTAGGCCTTATGGTCTTTTGCAGTCTCCTTTATTTCTTATGTTCTTATAGGCCGCGCCTATGCCATAGGCTTACTGTTTGCACTAAATGTTAGCCCTGGCAACATAAGTCGAATCCTGCAACCTGATTGGTTTGAGCTTTAAACGGAATATTTTTCAATTAAAGTTTATATTGCAAGAATATTGCAGTTCAACCGATTGTGTCTCCAGGGTCTGACGACGCGACCCGAGATTGGAGGAAGACCCTGGGTACAGAGCATTAGGTTTCATTAACAAATAGAAGTGCAGAGGTAATTATTAAACTATCTAGCGATAGTTAGACCCATCCTTGACTATGCGGTAGTTTTGGTCTCCGTCCTACAGAATGGACATCAATTCACTAGAATTAGTACAGAGAAGAATGACCAAAATGATACATGGACTCAGAAATTTGCTTTACAAAAGAGGCTTAAGCACCTTAACTTACACTCTCTGGAAAGACGCAGAGTGCGGGGTGATCTAATAGAGGTGTTCAAGTGGATCAAAGGCTTTATCAAGGGTGATGAAAACAATTTCATCATATCAAAACAACAGGGCAGGGCTCGCAGTAATGGTTCTAAACTGGACAAATTTAAATTCAAGAAGGAAATAGGCAAGAATTGTTTTATTAATAGAGTGGTCGACGACGGAATAAATTAGTAATCATGTAGTAAGCGCTGAAACTACTAATTGCTTTAAGAAACTATTAGACAACTTTATGGATGGGGATGAGGTGGTGATGGATACGGAGCTGCCTAAGGTAGGCCTTATTGTCTCTTGCAGTCTCCTTCATTCTTATGTTCTTATGAGGTTGATGCCCCCTTGACCAGGTAACACTACCTCCATGGTTTAGGCATTTTCAGGCCTACAAAAAATATTTGTGATATTGGTCGGTCGTAGCTGTGTGCCCCAGGACTGATGATGCGTATCTTCGATTGCATAAAAAGGGCGGAAGATACGTTTCATCAGTTTCGGTCCTTTTTTCATATATATATATATATATATATATATATATATATATATATATATATATATATATATATATATATATATTTATATATATATATGTGTGTGTGTGTAACTGTGCTCAAGGCCTCATCAGCTGGGAAGCGCAGTATAAAATTGTTTATTTATTTATTTATTATTATTATCATTGTTATTATTACAAAAAAATGGAATTGGATTGTTCAACTTTTGATCACCCGCCCAAAATTGTTTCCCAAAAACTAGGACAAAAAAAAGGTAAAATAAGCCGGAGTTTTATATCCTTAGAATGAAGTAGAACAGAATTTTCATTGTTTTGAAACACAGGAAAATAACACATACTAGTAAGAGAAAAAAAATGTCATACCGTGAGCACATCGGATGGTCTTAATGTTTCCCCACCAAAGATATCGACCAGTAGCAATCCAGCCAACAGTTGGTGGGGCACATGAAAAGGACTACAGGCCTATGTGTAAAAGTAGCACAAATGAAAAACAAAAAAAATTGTAAGCCTACAAAGAAAAAATATCATAGGTATATGCCGTAAGCACATTAGATGGTCCTAATCAATGTTTCCCCCACCTAAGCTATCGACCAGTAGCAATGCATCCAGCACTTAGTGGGGGCACATTAAAAAGACCGTAGACCATAAAAAAGTAGCATACTTGAAGAACAAATTATTGGTAACTACTAGTATTCTATAGTAATAGCACATTATACATTGTATACTGACATATGTTTCTTTTTTTATCATATTCGGATCTCAACTTCGAAAAAAATTGTAGCGAAATGACCGAATAATGTAACGAAACGACAGAACAATGTAGCGAACTGGCTCTGTAGCAAAATGACCAGTTACACGGTCGTTTTGCTACATTGTTTGGGTCGTTTAGATACATTGTTCGATCGTTTCACTATATTTCGCTACATTATATTTTTTCGCATTTGAGATCCGAATGTGATAAGAAATACGATATGTGCAGGTTTATAAAGTAACTCTATGTGAGACAGAAGAATTTGCCTAATCAGGCGATTTGGCGATAGATAAGATTAACAAATTAACTTAGAAATGAAAATTAATAGCTTACACTTCAAACGGCGATGGAACAACTTTCATTGTAAAGAAAAGAAATTGGTCTTTTGCAAAGAAAAGAAATTGATTTGTCATCGCAAAGAAAATAAATAATTATGCTCTGGTTTGGACGGACAAGCACCCGTTAAAGTACAATATGCCTTTTTGGACACTTCAAACGGGGATGAAACAACTTTCATTGCAAAGAAAAGAAATTGTTCTGTTGCAAAGAAAAGAAATATTCATGCTCTGGTTTGGACGGACAAGCACCCGTTGAAGTACAATATGCCTGTTTGGACGCTTTAAAGGGGGATGAAACAACTTTCATTGCAAAGAAGAGAAATTGGTCTGTTGCAAAGAAAGGAAATTGATTTGTTATCGCAAAGAAAAGAAGTATCTATGCTCTGGTTTGGACGGATAAGCACCCGTAAAAGTACATTATGCCTGTTTGGACACCACTACAAAGTTTTTAGGGTCTATACCGGTATGAAATAAAATCCGAAATATCAGTAAGATGGACCTAAGTGAACATAAGCCTAGTGGACGGACAGCTTGATGGGCCTACTGGTGATTGATCACGGGACCGTTCAAGTGAGAACAGGCATTCAGAAGCTGTTCCGCCGTTTTCCTACCGTCGTTATAGGCCTGCCAAATATCGAAGATCTTCTTCTGCAGCTGAACGTACTTCTTCCTCTGAATCCTACCTAGCTTACCATCCGATACGAGGCGGACTTGAAGGCTGGCGATTCTTGCCTCGTCATGAAGCAATTCAATGAGCTGGTAAAAAGGTAAGCCACACCTGTCACCTGCCCTACGGTTAATGGCATGATGCCACCCCTCGACATCATTGTTCGTTCTTATGGGTGACATAAAAATACTCCATGCGGCAGGGGGCCAATCGCTGCTGATGATCCAGGTATCTTCAATGTAGGAAACGAGACGTTCCAGCGCAGGTGAATTTGCCTTTGTCTTTAGATCTTCGAAAATTCTTGGGATGTGTTCTGACGGTAGAAACGGTAAGGCCATCAGCTTCTTGATGAATTCGTGCACTGCGTTGTCGTTTATGAATGCATGTTGCAGGCCGATTTCCTGGGCCTTTCGCCATACTGACTGTGTCCAGTGAAAGAGACAGCCGGTAATCTTGACCCCAGGAAAAACTCGTGGAAAGTCTGTCCACATTGCAATCTCGAAGTCAATCACAAGATTGCGAACATGGGCAGTACCTAATTTATCCTTGAGTTTCTTTAATACGGCCTTGTAATCCTTTTTTCTTCTTCCGGACATCAGTGCGAAGGCAAGTGGTATCTGTTTCGTGTTTTCCCCACTTTTTACGAAGGCGTTGATGGAGAACAGCTGCTTGAACGGGTCCCGGCACAATTTGAACGTTCCATCGGCGTACCATGTTTTCGCGTTACGCAGTAAATTCAGCTGCTCATCCGTAGAAAATATAAGATGGCGGCGGTCCTTTACTTTAACATCTCCCTTTAGAAATTCCACCGGTATATGGTCGTTCTGCAGTTCAAATTCAAGGTCTTTTGGATCTTTAGGCCTGTTCTTCTGTCGGAAACGGTTCGTTGCTCTGGTCAGGTTATCGGCTTTTGGTAGGGTTGGACAAGGGGCCGATCCGATATTCTCCAGCAGAACTTCTGTTACGATTGCCGTTGCTGGCTTGAAAACATTATCTTTAGCTTTCGTCTTCATTGACGCCTTGACTTTCGTGACGATTCCTGCTCCGGGTTGTCCCTGGTGATTGTGATCCTTTTTCCCCACTATGAACCAGCTCCCCTTCTGAATGACGCTGGCACGGCACGGATTCTTTTTAGGTCGCACTGTACATTGCCAGTCCGTAGTGTTTTAACTACGTCACTGGACATTGTACATGTAACCGCGACTGTCGACCTTTTCGACCTTTTCGTACCATCTGCGATTACCTCAAACGTTAACTGGAAGTCTTCTTCTGCAGCCGAAATGACAGTGGATGACAGTGAGACTATAGACGACACGTTGATTCCCTCGGGCTGCGTGTCTCGCCTTTCCGTGTACGTTTCGTTCATGGCGTCTGGTGATGGCCATTGGCCTACATCTATAACTATTGGCTGATCTAATGATGGCTGTTGGGTTGGTAGGGCTATCTCATCTGAAACTACGGGCTCATCTGATGATGGTCCTTCGGCTACAACTAAAACTTCATCTGACAATGAATATGCCAGTGTGCGGTCTTCTGTTGGACTACGTTTTCGTTCCTGTGATACCTCTAGTAACGGCACAAAATGATTCGGCGTCCAAATTCCTCGACTACCTCCTGTGCTGCCGAAAAGGGTCCACATGATATTGATGGAATTTGACCTGCCTCGCTGCCGTAAACCCCGAGGTACAAATGCTGTACTCAGCCGGCTGGCACAAGGATCTTGAAGACCATTCATTGGCGGATACGTTGAAAAAATTGTTGACTTGACCACAGTAGACAGGGCGTGAATAGTCCATCCCGATGAATAATTTCCTTGGAAGCAATCAGCACTAGAGTCTTCGTATGAGGGGGTCATCGCCTCCCATTCTGGATCATCGTTCTGCTGCTGGTAAAAGTCTCGGTAGGAAATCATTTCTATCGCTGTCCTGATCCTTAATTGCGCTGAGAGGCCTGTGTGACCACAAAGAGCAACAGACACAGAATGGAAAAGACAGTCACCATCACCGGGAACAGCAATCGGTCTCCTGCCCTTCATTCCTCCGAACTTCGCCAGAATCGCCTCGGCATGTTCGTCTACTTTGTGAATGCCGTCTTGATATTTGTTGAACCCGGATGGTGCATTAATTTCAGGGACTTTGCGAAGGAAAATTTCTTCTCGTCTTGCTGCCATCTTCAGGAGCTCGATGTCATGAGCGACGTCCCGTAGTCTCTGGCGTGATAGCATGTAGTCAAAGTTGTCGGGTGCATGGGTTTGTCGGACGCACTGCTGGCACCAGTATCCGAGGGGCATGTTTCCCAATTCTTCAAACATGGCTTGCGAAAGTTCTTGACATGTCCTGTGGTACCATGTATTACAACGCTCGCACATAATAACATCTGACCGACACCTACGCATACAGTCGCCGCATGGATATGACTTTCGCCTTGGCATCTTGTTTGGTTTGACGATGTTTTCCAACAAATAACAAAAATACGCCTAATCGTAACACTAGCTAATAGGCAATGGCAAATTAAATGACTACAGGACTCAGCTGCTCCTCACAAAACTATTAATAACAGAAATATAAGGCCTAGTGCTTACTGGATAAAAAAAATCACCAAAATCTGGTATACGAAATTAATAACAGAAATAATGTTTACAAGATGGGCATGGGTAAAAATCACCAAAATATGGAATACGGAATTCTTGTGAATGAAAACAAACCAAATACGATGTTTTCCAACAAATAACAAAAATACGCCTAATCGTAACACTAGCTAATAGGCCTAAGTGGATGGGCCTACAGCAATGCAATGGCAAATTAAATGACTACAGGACTCCACTTGCTCCTCACAAAACTATCAATAACAGAAATATACTTACTGGATAAATAAAATCACCAAAATCTGGTATACGAAATTAATAATAGAAATAATGTTTACCAGATGGGCATGGGTAAAAATCACCAAAATATGAAACACAGAATTCTTGTGAATGAAAATCAAACCAAATACGATGTTTTCCAACAAATAACAAAAATACGCCTAATCGTAACACTAGCGAACAGGACTACGTGGATGGGCCCACAGTAATGCAATTGGTAAATTATATGATTACAGGACTCCACTTGCTCCTCACAAAACTGTTATTAACAGAATATAAGGCCTAGTGCTTACTAAATGGTATGGAAAAAAAAAAATCACCAAAATATGGGACACGAAATTAATAGCAGAATTAAGATAAATTCGGATACGAATACTTGTTTGTTTGGCTGCGCTCTTCCTCTATTATCTGGCTCGGTTGGGTTGCCAGATTCTGAACATAATATTATCGTACAGGGACTTCAAATTTATTGTTTTCATGACAAAATTATGGTACTATTTTTAAAGAAATATCGTTCAAACTATCGTACTTTATGAGATCTAATATATATTCCATGAGATAGATTAAATTTACACTTTATGCATTATTTCTAAATTTTATATAGAGAAATTCAAATAAATTATCTTTTACAAATTAGTGTTTCATTGGGAATAATCAAATAATCACATTTTAACACATATCATACCTCAATAGCAAATCACGTATAATAGGCCTCATCATCAGTGTAAAGAAATGATTTTTTTTTTAAAGAAAAACTTTCATATTTGTATGTAATTAAAAATAACTATTCATATTCTAGACACAAGTTATACTTCATGACTTAACATGAGTCCCGAGCAAGTGGGTCTGGCCCACATCTATCAAAACCTACTTCCTTCCATTTCATTCTTCCCTTCCACTAAGCCCCCAAATCCCCCCTCCCTCCCTCCCTCCCACTCAACTTATCTATCCTGCCCTCAGAATGTGAGGTGTTACTGTATAGTTCCTTGGCTGCCAAGAGAGAATACATATCATTTGTTGGGTTAAAGATTTTACAGCATGATCCAGTAGACTTCATACATTCTGTTGCTAGCAGTGCCCCATTTACAGTTGCTGTCTTCAACCTATTTCTTGCCTTAATTTTGAAAAGGTTAATTTTACTAAAAACTCACATTCTGCAATCGAATGGAGTAGGCTAAGAACAGAGTGCACACTGTAAAAGTTCTGTTAAGTTTGGTTTATCTTTTAATAATGCAGCCTAAAACTTATCACTCTCCTTTTTATTCAAGGCTGAGTTGTCACACTCCAGTGGCAATATTCGCCATCGATAATCCAGTTTCGCTACAATCTTCGGTCGTTTCGCTACATTTCGCTACACTGTTTTTATTCGCAGTTGAGATACGAATATGATAAAAAATACAATGTGTGTAGGTTTATAAAGTACCTGTAACCCATTGGACGTTTCGCTACATGGCCAGTTTGGTAGCGAAACGACCAAAGAATGTAGCGAACTGGTTGGTAGCGAACTGGCAATGTAGCGAAACGACCGAAGAATTACAGGTCGTTTCGCTACATTGCCAGTTCGCTACCAACCAGTTCGCTACATTCTTTGGTCGTTTCGCTACCAAACTCGCCATGTAGCGAAACGTCCAATGGGTTACAGGTACTTTATAAACCTACACACATTGTATTTTTGTTTATCATATTCGTATCTCAAATGCGAATAAAAACAGTGTAGCGAAATGTAGCGAAACGACCGAAGAATGTAGCGAAACGACCGAAAGGATGTAGCGAAACGACCAAAGAATGTAAGCGAAACGACCAAAGAATGTAGCGAAACGACCGAAGAATGTAGCAAACTGGTTGGTAGCGAACAGGCAAGGTAGCGAAACGACCTGTAATTCTTCGGTCGTTTCGCTACATTGCCAGTTCGCTACCAACCAGTTCGCTACATTCTTTGGTCGTTTCGCTACCAAACTGGCCATGTAGCGAAACGTCCAATGGGTTACAGGTACTTTATAAACCTACACACATTGTATTTTTTTTATCATATTCGTATCTCAAATGCGAATAAAAACAGTGTAGCGAAATGTAGCGAAACGACCGAAGAATGTAGCGAAACGACCGAAAGGATGTAGCGAAACGACCAAAGAATGTAGCGAAACGACCGAAGAAATGTAGCGAAACGACCAAAGAATGTAGCGAACTGGTTGGTAGCGAACTGGCAATGTAGCGAAACGACCGAAGAATTACAGGTCGTTTCGCTACATTGCCAGCTCGCTACATTCTTTGGTCGTTTCGCTACCAAACTGGCCATGTAGCGAAACGTCCAATAAATGGGTTACAGGTACTTTATAAACCTACACACATTGTATTTTTTTTTTTATCATATTCGTATATCAAATGCGAATAAAAACAGTGTAGCGAAATGTAGCGAAACGACCGAAGAATGTAGCGAAACGACCGAAAGGATGTAGCGAAACGACCAAAGAATGTAGCGAAACGACCGAAGAAATGTAGCGAAACGACCAAAGAATGTAGCGAACTGGTTGGTAGCGAACTGGCAATGTAGCGAAACGACCTGTATCCTGAAAAAACAAACTTTGATAAAATAAGAGAATTCTTTCAACAAGAAAACTGGGAAGAAATATACAAAGAAGAAACAACAGTAGAAGAGAAATGGAATATTTTGACAAAAAATTACAAAAAAGGAGTGGAAAAGTATGTCCCAAGACAAAAACAAGAAAAAGAATATGTAAAATGCTGGTACAACAAAAGCTGTAGGGAGTTAAAAGACAATAGAGACAAAGCCTGGACCAGATGGAAAAAAGACAGAAGACCTGAAAAATGGAAAATATATACCTGCTATAGAAATGAATATGTACAATTGTGCAGAGAAGAAAAGAGAAAATATGAAAAAGATATCATAGAAAAGTGTAAAGATCAACCGAAACTATTCTACAGATTTGTAAACAATAAACTGAAAAACAAACAAGACTTGGAGAAATTAAGACAGGAGGGAGTTGAATACACTGAGGAAATGGAAATGGCGGAAATTATGAACAAACATTTTAAATCAGTGTTTACAAGGGAGAACATACAACCTGAAGAGAACGAATGGAAAGAGAAAGTCCCCCCTATGGAAGAAATAAAAGTAACAAAGAATGAAATATTAACACACTTGAGTAATCTTGATGTCAGAAAATCGCATGGACCAGATGAAATAGCAAACTGGATACTAAAAGAATGCAGGAATGAACTGGCAGACAAAATACATAGCATACTAAATAGTTCCTTGAAAGAAGGAAAAGTTCCAGAAGATTGGAAAAAAGCAAACATAGTACCTATATACAAAGGAGGAAATAAAGAAGAACCTACCAACTATAGACCAGTCTCTCTAACAAGTACAATAGCAAAACTTTGTGAAAGAATTATCAAAAGTAGATGGGTAAAATACTTAGAAAAAAACAAAGTGTTAAATCCAAGGCAATTTGGATTCAGACAAGGACGATCATGCGTCACCAATTTAATATGTTTCTATTCAAGACTAATAGATATAATACAGGAAAGAGATGGATGGGCAGACTGTGCATTTTTAGATCTAAAGAAAGCTTTTGACAAAGTACCACATAAGAAGTTGCTTAAGAAATTAGAAACTGAAGGAGGAATACAGGGCAAGCTACTAAATTGGATGGAGGACTTTTTGCAAGAAAGAAAAATGAGAGTAGTGATAAGAAACCAGCACTCAAAATGGGATGAAGTAATAAGCGGTGTTCCGCAGGGAACAGTTCTGGCCCCAATAATGTTTGCTATATATATTAATGATATGGATGAAGGAATTGAAAGCTATATGAGCTTCTTTGCAGATGATGCAAAACTACTGAAAAGAGTGAAAACTGAAGAGGATTGGGAATCACTACAGAGAGATCTAAATGAAGTACAAGAATGGAGTAGGAAATGGGAGATGGAGTTCAATACAAAAAAGTGTAGTATAATGGAATTTGGAAAAAGCAAAAACAGAATAACAGGAGCATATAAATTGGGAGAAGAAGGAATAAAAAAAGTAGAAAATGAGAAGGACCTGGGAGTCATTGTTATGAATAATATGTCACCTGAGAAACATATAAATAAGATTTTTGGAGAAACTTATAACTTAATAAGAACAATCAAAGTTGCATTTACATACCTGGATGAAGAAATGGTGAAGAAAATCCTAATCACCCTGATAAGACCACGATTGGAATATGCAGCAACGATATGGTCACCAAGTACAAAAAAATGTATAAAAAAACTTGAAAGAATACAAAGAGCAATTACAAAACTGGCACCAACACTCTCAAAACTATCATATGAAGAGAGACTAGAAAAACTTGAACTACAGACACTAGAGCAAAGAAGAGAGAGAGGAGATTTGATAGCTATTTACAGAATCATGAAAGGCATAGAAATTACTGATAGAGAGAATCTGATAAAATGGGATGACAGAAATACAAGAGGACACGGAAAGAAAATAAAAAAAGACAGCTATAGAAGAGATTTGAAAAAGAACAGCTTTCCTCACAGAGTAATAGACAGTTGGAACAAGTTAGATGAGAAAGTGGTGTGTGCAAAAACAATACATGAATTTAAAAATAGTTTAGATAAAATGAGATATGAAGACGGGACCCCACGAGCATAGCTCCCCTTCCCGTAAAATACAACTAGGTAAATACAACTAGGTAAATACACACACACGCTCATCGAAGCAACACCGCTCGTCGTCGTTGTCGTCGCGCGACCAAGAAGAAGAGGATTTACGACGAAAAAGGAAAACCTGGTTTGTACTGTAGGGGTGGGGAGTGAACGTGAGTGCCCGAAATGGTATCTATGCAGTGCTAGTTAATTGTGTTAACTCGAAATTAGCAAAAATGAATGAAAACGACTCGAAAGCCAGTTGCGAATCAGAGCCATCTGGCGGCAATCCACTGAACCGCGATGTAAACAATCAAGAAAACACGTGTTATGACAATGATTTCTTAGGGTTTGGTAAGTACGAAAGAAAGAACTTAAGTAGATTATTAGAGATAGAGAGAGAGATGAGCAAAAATAGGACTCGGTGGGAAAATGAAATCATGGACTTAAGAAAAGAGGTCATTGGTTTAATTGATTGTTTATCTAAGACTAACCATGAAATTTCTGACCTGAAAAAAGCTAACTTGGATCTTACAAACGAAATTAAAGAAATGAAAAGAGACATAAATGAACTGAAGAATGATAATGAAAAGAAGAAAACTAATGATAATAATAGCGAAAATCTAAAGCAGGAAGTGAACAACAAATTACAAGAATTGACACAAAAGATCGAAGAAAACTTAGGTGGGGACAGTATCCAGGAAATTAAGAAGTGGAAAGAAAATATTGAAAATAAAGAAATTGCTTTCAAAGAAATAGTCAAGCAGCAAATGCAAGATAATGCAAAAGACACAATCATTCAAGTGATTAACGAAAAAGCAAATTGGGTCAGGGACACAGTAGATAGGAAGAAATGTATTGTGGTTTATGGGCTTAAAGAAAAACAAGGATTGGCGAGGTACATGAGAGAAAAAGAAGAAAAAGAGACAGCAGTAGAAATCCTTAATGAAATTCAGGGGGGAGATAGTGATTCAGGCACAGACTTAGAAGAGACTTACAGAATTGGTCGCTATACTAAGGATAGGAATCGACCTCTAAAGATAAAACTAAGGTCACAAGTGGTAGCAGAAGACATATTTGAAAAAGTAGGTAACTTGGCAAAGAGTGAAAAATACAATAAGATATGGATAAAAAGAGAAATGAGTACTGAGGAATTAGAAAAAGAAAGGGCGCTAAGAGAAGAAGCAAAGGAAAAAAACTTGAAAAGATCGGAGACAGAATGCAAAGAATTCCAGTGGAGAGTAATAGACTTGAGATTAAGACAATGGCGCTTCAAAACGAACAAAACAAGGGAAGAAGAAACCAGGGAGAAGGAAGAAAATTAAAAGTGGCCTATACCAACATTGACGGACTAATTTCGGGACTGAACGAACTCAATGATTATCTGTTAGAAGCAAAACCAGACATAATGGGAATTGTAGAGACTAAACTAAGAGGTGAAATACCATCCACTGTTATCGGACAAGGTTTATACAACTACTGGATAAAAAACAGGGACAAGAAACAGGGAGGGGGAATCATGTTCTTGGCCAAGAAAGACCTAAAGGTGACAAAAATTGCAGAGGGCAAAGGTAATGCTGAATTGATCATGATAAAAGTCGAAGGCAAGAATATGAAAAGTAGAAAGTTTGTGGTGACTTATGTGCCTCCAAAAACAAGCGCTTGGAAAGAAATTGAACATACAAAAATGCTAGATGACACAAGAAAATCACTCAATGAGATACTAATGGGTAAGGGTAATCTGGTAGTTATGGGGGACTTCAACTGCAAAGAAATTTGTTGGGACAGCATGACAGTGCAAGGAGGAGATGACTCGTGGGGCAATGTACTGCTAGATATGACCATGGAGTACACAATGACCCAATGGGTCCGTGAAAACACAAGGTACAGAAATAATGAAGCGCCATCGAAACTAGATCTAATATTTACAACAGAGCCTGAAATAGTGCATAAAGTCCAGTATGAGACACCAATTGGAAAGAGTGACCATGTACTCATCGAAACTATACTAAAGGAAGAAATAGACATAGAGAGGAACGAAAAGCATAGGAAAGGAAGACTGAGGTACAACAAAACAGACTTTACAAAACTAAAGACATTCTTCCGGAATGCAAACTGGGAAATATTTTACAGGGAAGAAACAGCAGTGGAAGAGAAATGGAATATATTGATGGAAAACTACAATGAAGGGGTAAACAGGCATGTACCAAGACAAAAGCGAGAGAGAGAGTACATTAAATGTTGGTTCAACAAAAGATGCAGTGAGGCAAAAGACAGAAGGGACAAAGCTTGGAAAAAGTGGAGAAAAGACAAAAAACAAAGCAAATGGCAAATTTATGTTAACTATAGAAATGAGTATGTTAATGTGAGAAGAGAGGAGAAAAGGAACCATGAGAAGGATATTATAGACAAATGCAAAGAGCAACCCAAACTATTCTATCGGTATGTGAATGGTAAACTTAAAAACAAACAGGAATTGGTGAAACTATGCCAAGGAAACATAGAATACACAGAAGATTTAGAGATGGCCGAAGTCATGAACAATCACTTTAAATCTGTTTTCACCAGAGAGAAAATACCGAATTGTGACATAGACAAAAACAAGAAATCTCCCCTCATGAATGAGTTTACAGCATCACTAAAGGAAATATCAGAACATCTATCAAGGCTGGATGTCAGAAAATCACATGGCCCGGACGGTATTGCAAATTGGATTCTAAAGGAGTGCAAAGAAGAACTAACAGACAAAATACACATCTTAATAAACAGCTCACTCAAAGAAGGAAAGATACCCGAGGACTGGAAAAACGCTAACATTGTACCAATACACAAAGGAGGAAACAAAGAAGAACCCACCAACTACAGGCCAGTATCACTAACAAGCACCATAGCCAAAATTTGTGAGAAAATAATCAAGAATAGATGGGTAAAACATCTGGAAGACAATGACGTATTAAACCCAAGACAATTCGGATTCAGACAAGGAAGATCATGCTCCACAAACTTAATATGCTTTTACTCAAGACTAATAGACATAGTGCAAGAAAGAAATGGATGGGCTGATTGTGCATTCCTAGACTTGCAAAAAGCCTTTGACAAAGTACCACACAGAAAACTACTAAAAAAAACTGGAACACATAGGAGGAATACAGGGAAACCTACTAAAATGGATAGAGGACTTTCTGACTGGTAGAAAGATGAGAGTAGTGCTCAGAGAAAAATATTCAGACTGGAAAGAGGTGATCAGTGGAGTACCGCAAGGATCTGTGCTGGCACCAATAATGTTTGCTATCTATATGAATGACATGGATGAGGACGTGAACTGCTACATGAGCTTCTTTGCCGATGACGCCAAACTGCTAAGGAAAATAGAAACTGATGAGGACTGTGAAGCACTGCAAGAAGACCTAAATAGGGTATGGAACTGGAGTCAGAAATGGGAAGTGGACTTTAATACTAAGAAGTGTAGCATAATGGAGTTTGGAAAAAGCAAAAACAGAATATCAGGAAAATATACAATTGGAACCAAAGAAGTAAAGAAAGTAGGATCCGAAAAAGATTTGGGAGTAATTATCACGAACGACTTGTCCTATGATATACAGATTAACAAAATTGTCGGGGAGACTTACAACTTGCTAAGATCAATAAAAGTGGCGTTTACATACTTGGACGAAGACATGATGAAAAAAATATTGGTTACATTGATAAGGCCTAGATTAGAGTATGCAGCGACATTGTGGTCCCCCAGTACCAAAAAGAATATAAAGAAAATAGAAAGAATCCAAAGAGCAGCTACAAAAATGGCACCTGCACTTGCAAACCTATCATACGAAGAGAGATTGGCTAAACTGGAGTTACCGACACTGGAGCAAAGAAGAGAGAGAGGTGACCTATTGACCATCTACAGAATCATGAAAGGCACAGAGGTACTCGATAGTGAGAACTTACTTAACTGGGACAAAAGAAACACAAGAGGACATGGAAAGAAAATAAAAAAACATAGCTATAGAAGAGAACTGAAGAAAAACAGTTTTCCTCATAGAGTTTTGGACACTTGGAACAAACTGGACAATGAAATAGTATGCGCAAAAACCATTCATGAGTTTAAAAACAAACTAGACACTGCAAGATACAAAGGCGGGACAACACGAGCATAGCTCCCCTTCCCGCAAAATACAACTAGATAAATACAACTAGATAGATAAATACACACACACACACACACAGTACCAAAAAGAATATAAAGAAAATAGAAAGAATCCAAAGAGCAGCTACAAATATGGCACCTGCACTTGCAAACCTATCATACAAGGAGAGATTGGCTAAACTGGAGTTACCGACACTGGAGCAAAGAAGAGAGAGAGGTGACCTATTGACCATCTATAGAATCATGAGAGGCACAGAGGTACTCGATAGAGAGAACTTACTTAACTGGGACAAAAGAAACACAAGAGGACATGGAAAGAAAATCAAAAAACATAGCTATAGAAGAGAACTGAAGAAAAACAGTTTTCCTCATAGTTTTGGACACTTGGAACAAACTGGACAATGAAATGGTATGCGCAAAAACCATTCATGAGTTTAAAAACAAACTAGACACTGCAAGATACAAAGGCGGGACATCACGAGCATAGCTCCCCTTCCCACAAAATACAACTAGGTAAATACATATATATATATATATATATATATATATATATATATATATATATATATATGATTTTTTCTTCTTTCAATTTTGATACCCCAGGGGTCAAATCATGACTTCAGATTTTTGCTAAAGTGGATTTTTTTTTTTTCAACCTAGAGTTCAAAAACACTGATATTTGGATTCCTTGTCTGATTCTAAATATATATACATTTATGTAACTATGACTTTGATCAGCCTAGTTATTGGCCTAGTTATGACCTCAAAATATCTGAAGTCATACCTCCTGAACAGTTGTTTGGATTAACCTTAGAATTTCAGCAAAATCTGATAGGTGAGGGTGCTAGGCACTTGTTGATCTGACTGAGAATGCCCCAGAAGTGGAGTTGCTCATTTTGACTTTGGCTGCCTCCCTTGTAGGGGGGAAAATGCCCTTGGTATACAGTAAAAGCCCTCTTATTCAGCATTCAGGTATCCGGCAACTTAGTATCCAGCATTCTTTTTCCAAGTAGTAAAATCTATATGAAATCAATACATATCAATAAAATTTCCCGCGCGAGGCTTTAATTGTTCCCGCCGTCACCAGAGTGCACCACTGTCTGGGTCAGTTTTGCACCACCCACCAGAGCCCACTGCCCACTGATGCTATTCAGTCTCACATGTGCCACATTTGTGTTTGTCTCCACTCAGTTCAGCTACATTCTTCCTCAAGTGTTCCCCTGTAAACTTTCATCATGCCCAAAGTTGATAAACAGAAATGTGTTGTGCTTACACTTAGGCAGAAGGTGGACATTTGCAAACGTTTAAAAGAAAGGGGACAACAGAAAAATACTCCTGGACGAATTCGGCTTAGGCTCATCAGCCATCTATGATATTAAGGCCCAATCAAAGAAGTTACATGAGTTTATGAAGGGGACAGGTACCCCAAAAGCTGTTGAAAACTGTCACACTTTACAATATCAGCGTGGGGACAAGATTGACAAAGTGTTGTACGAGTGGTTTTGCCTGAAAGGATCCGAAGGAGGATCAATGACAGTTCCCACCCATGCTGCAAGAAAAAGGATGTGACCTAGCAAAGAAGATGGATGTAAGGGAAAGAAAGAGCAGCAAACAAGTACAGAGGATAGTGATAAACTGGAGTGATGAACTAGATGTTGGCGAGTGAGGTGGTTTTGTTTGTTTGTTTATGTGCTTTTTTATGTTAAGTTAAATGTTTATGTTATGTTAAATGTTGTTAATAGTGAATAAAATGAGTTGATTGTAGACATAGTGTTTTTGTAACCCTTCACTTCTTTTAGTAACCCCTTCAGAAAAGTACAGAGAAGGTTAGTGTCTAGTGATGAACTGTATGTTGGCGAGTGAGGTGGTGACGCCACAATCATGTGATGCTTTGTTTATGTTGCGGTATGTGATATTATATGTTAACTGACATTAATAGTGAGTTAAGGGGCGATTGTAGACATATTTCTGTACCCCTTCACTTACTTTAGCAACCCCTTCAAGTATCCGGAATTTTCGAGTATCCGGCATGCCTTTGGCCCCAGTGATGCCGGATGAGAGAGCTTTTACTGTTTATGTATGTATACATTTGTATGTATGTGCATTTATGGTTTTTCATTAAACATCTTATTATCTGTATGGTCTGTTTTTACCTTGGCCCATTTTCGAGATTCATAGAATACTGCATTTAGCTACAGGAAGACCCAAAAGGCCCTTCCCCCCCCCCCTTGTACAGTAATTGCAAGGGTGGCTGCTGAGTCAAAAGATACACCCATCCCACTCCCTTCAAAAAGACATTGTCCTTTCCATATAAGCTCCTCATTGTTACCTGACAAAAAAAAATTTCTTTGAATACTATCTAATTACTGTTCTGTATGTTGAATACTAAAACTTTTTTTTTTTTTTGCAGCATTAGATCTCTACTCTAAATTGGTTTAGCTGCTGCTTTGGGTGGATGCCATATTATATCCATGAAGAATGCTGAGAAAATTTTGGTTATTGGTGGCCATCAAGTCCCCCTTGTCCACCAGTATGCCATTATGGGAATCGTGTCCCTTCCCATTTTCTAGTGGGCTGGAGCTGGGGTCATCCTCTTGTGGGTTCTTGGTAAGATGGAAAGGAATTTGACATTTTAGTATTCATAAACTAAAGAAATGTATGTAGATATGATTTACAGGATGAAGTTTCTCTCTCTTCTTGAATTTATAGCTTTAACCGTATAGTGTTGCTCTATTTTTGCTTTCCAAACTTTTTTTTGCAAATCTTTCCATTCTTATTTTCTCCATATGCCCAAATCACCTTTGCACTCTATTTTTCCTATCCAATAGCTCTCTTGCCATCCACATTTAAGAGGAAGACCAGGAAGGAGATGGATGGATGGATGGATGGGAGTGAAAGGAGTGTTGGATGCAAGAAGAATGTTGTGTACTACTGAGCAAGGAAGACTGAATGCCATAAGTAGGAGTGAAGTGAGAGAGAGAGACTGTAGGTGGATGATGAAGGATGAATGGCATGGCTCCAAGGGATGTTCTTGTCTGATCCATTGATTTTCCGAGTGGAATGAGGAGAGGGGTGGTGGGGGAGGTCATATAATATAGTGCTGTGGGTAAACTAGCTTTGGTTGTTAACCCCTGCCGTGGAAGTTCTGTCTTGCTGCATTGCCTTTGACCTGAACATGAGAGCCTAAGGTAGAAGATGTCATGAGTGGGCTTCGGATGTGTGTGGGGCAGGTATTTGATTTTACACAGCCACCATTGTAAGGGAAGGAAGGTCCATTGGTATGTATAGGTATGTGTAGATATGAAGTTGTTTTATATTATCTGTCTAACAGATGCTCACTAACCGAGCAAGAGAGAGCGTCACTACTTGTGACAGAGGAGGTCAAGGTGACGACGGCAATTCAAACCCTGCCACCCGTGAGTTGTACCAAGGGTGTGCTACATTAATTAAATAGGAGGACCATACTGTACTACAAAGTCTTCTTTAAGGAGCACCATCCTAGCTTCCCAATATGGGGGGAAGTTCACAAAGTTAAACCAAATCAATCATCAGTCATCTATTTCTCTACCAAGGGCCCCACCCTCTTATATGGAAAGTAGCCAGCCAGGGCATGCACCCACTCTCACTCATTCCACTCCCATCCACCACCCATATTTTGGTTGGAATGTGGTCAAGTACTGAGATGTTATTAACTGCCAGGATGAAATTCTATCACTAAATATTCTCAGGTAACAAAGAAATAATGATGTATATAGTTTTTTTTTTCTTATGGCAATGCTGATTCCTATTCACTCTAAGTTGCCGATACACTTTTTTAGTTATTAAAATATGATTTTTACTTGCTTCATAATCTCTGTAGATTTATACCTGCCAGTTGTTGAGCTGTTGGATACTGATGATTGAATGAAGTTAATGAAGTGCGTATTGATTGACCACTTTATGATTACCATATCAATGTATGGTTGTATTATTTTCTATCGGTTGAAAAAGAGGTAGAGATTACCTGTTTCATAGATTTTGATATAACTACTAACTTCAAGTAACTTGAATCATTTAATGCATGGTTTTGATAAAGTACATGTACAGAGTGTAAACTGCATCAATCCAATTCTTAATCCTAACTTAATAGTAAAGACTAAACCTAACTCAGTCTCTATAATAATTGATACATGGAATGCGGGAAACGGCTAATTTTTTTTTTTTTTTTTCTTTTAATTTTTTTTTTTTTAAGCCATGTCTGTTTTGTTCTATAAAGGATTTTTTTTTTCTCTCTCTGCATCAACTCAAGGAATCCAAGTCACGTGGTTCCAGTGGGAGGGAGCAAAATTGATCAACTTTGCTTTGTAGTGTCAGAAGAGATGAAGATATTCTTATTTTTGTTGTTGTTGAAGTTTTGCTATGTCCAAATTTGACTTGTGTGATTGTGATTTTGACAATAAATCATCTAAACATGAGTCAAAGTCATAGCTGTTGTTGTCAAAAAGCATAAAGATGTATTGTTATGTGTTTACATGTCAAAATACATTAAAAAAATCTTTATAAATGATTCATTTGGCTATAAAATGCTGCAAAGTAGGAGTAAATCTCTCTGCCAATTTTTCGAATATATAAGCAGGTAAAATTGACAGTCCACGGATGCCTGGACAATTTACTCCCATATCACTCTCACTTAATTTCTTTTGTGGAAACATTGCTGTTTCAAAATTATATATATATATATATATATATATATATATATATATATATATATATATATATATATATATATATATACGGTATATATATATTTTTAGTTTAGTTTTATATAAGAAATACAAAAATAAAATATAGAATTAATATAATTTGCTCTAATATTTACTGCCATCTTAAAAGTTTCTCTGGTCGTATGCCTTCCTGTTTGCAGATTTGATCACCTCTGCATACTATATTTTTGAAAAGTGTGTTATGGCAGTAGTGTAGGTTTACACTACCACAACATATTCCTAGCCACCTCAATCCCTACAGTTGTGATGCTATGTGCTAAAGCCTTGATTATTTGGTAGTGGTATCTCGTATAGCACATAATATGCTGCATGGCCCTATGCAACCACCAGAACAATGAATGATAGGTGAATTACTGAATTGGCATCATCATCGGCAAAATATTGCCGATGCCGAATCCCTTTCTAAAAAAATGCAGATTTTCGCATATGCTGATTCACCAAAAAAGTGACTATTCTTGCCTATGCCGATTAATCAGCACACCCCTAGATGTATGTAGCAGTATCAGCTGATGAGTAAAGAAAATCAATATCTGTGTATTGCTGCAACAGAAATAATTTATGTCTACAGGAGTATTAGCTGAAGTGATTTTTTTCTTTCTTTATCAAACAGGAGCCAGCTTCTGTATTATGCTTCATGCATCATTGCACAACATAGAAAGTATTTTAGGTTCCAAGGATGAACCATTTAAACTGCAATTGGAACAGGTATGTATGCATCCCTTCACTCACTTTATAGCCAGCTCATCTTTTGTAATTAAACAGAATGGATAGAGAGAAGAAGAAAAAAGTATCTAATGCTAGATTATTCTCCCCAGGTTTGAGGCAGTCAGGAATCCTTTTCACCACATTTGATAAACTCAAGAGGGTTGGTGCATCACATCTCAGTTTGACTGGATGGGGTGGTGCAAGAGGTAAATGCAAGGGTGGTGGGTCAGGGATTGCAGATGGTTAAAGAAAATGGAGAAAAGTGGGAAGTGAGCCAGCTGTTGTTTGCGGACGACACTGCGCTTGTAGTAGAATCAGAGGAGTAATTGAGGAAGTTGGTGACAGTTTGGTAGAGTGTGTGAAAGAAGAAAGCTGAAGATAAATGTGGGTAAAAGTAAGGTGATGAGATGTACAAGGGGTGAAAGTGGCAGCAGACTGGAAGTGAGCATTAAGGGAGAGCGACTGGAGGAAGTGGATAGTTTTAGATACTTGGGTGCGAATATGGCAGGAAAGGGTGGAGTGGAGGTGGAGGTAGAATGTAGATTGAGAGAAGCGAGTAAATGCCTTGGTGGATTAAAAAGTGTAATGAGAAATAGACATTTGGGAATGGATGCTAAGAGGAGATTGTATGAAGGAGTGATTGTGCCAACAGCACTGTATGTGGCAGAAACATGGAACATAGAGAGGAAGAGAGAAGGAGTTTGAATGTGTTTGAGATGAGGTGTCTGAGAAGTATGATAGGGGTTATTAGTCTGGATAGAGTGAGAAATGAGGAGGTGAGGAGGAGAACAGGGGTGGTAAGGGAGTTGGGAGATAGGGTTGATGAAAGAGTATTAGGATGGTTTGGACACATGGAAAGAATAAGTAAAGAAAGACTAGTAAAAGAGGTACGGAAGGCAGATGTGGAGGGAGTGAACATGAGGGGGCGATCTAGGATGAGATGGATGGATGGGGTGAGTTGGGCTTTGGGGAAGAGGGGAATGTCTGTTGAGGAAGGATGGGAGAGGACAGAAGACGGGGGTGAATGGAGAAGGGTTGTATATGGATGATATTGTGATGCATGAGGTGGAATGGGTGGAGGGATGGGGGGTGAGGTAGTAGGTGTGAGAAAAATTTGACGCAGCCCGAAGGGATTTCTCCCCATGTCCTTTTCTGCATGGGGGGACGGGTAGGGGGTGGAGGGGGCGCCGATTTAATGAAGTGGCCTTACTGTGGATGTGCTGTGTCTTGCGACTGCCTCTGACCCAGGGCAGTGGACAGGATGCAGGGAAGACCCATCATCCAGGAGGTGCCAAGATAAGAGGGAGGGTGGAGGGGAGTGGAGTGTATTTCTGGTTGGAATGGGTGGGAATGGTTTTTATGCCTTTTTCTTTTTGGCTACCTTGTAAGGGGGGAAAAAGCCTTTGGTATATGTATGTATGCACAAGGGATAGCCAAAGTCAAAGACATAAATCCACTCCCACCCATTTCATCCCCACATACTCCACTCCCATCCACAACCCCTCCCTCCCTCCCTTCCTCTTTTCTTGGCTCCTCATGGATGATGATGGGTCATCCCTGCATCTGACCCACTGCCCTGGGTCAGAAGCAATGTAGCAAGACACAGCACATCCACAGTAAGGCCACTTTATTTAATCGGCGACACCCCCTCATCCAGAAAAAGAGAAGACAGGGGAAAATCCCTTTGGGCTGCATCAAGATATCATTCACACATACTCTCTCACCCCCCACCCACCCACTCCTTTCCATGCATCACAGCATCATCTATACACAACCATTCTCTACTCACCCCTGTCTTCTGTCTTCTACCTTCCATCCCCATCAGACATTCCCCTCTTTCCCAATGCTCCTTTTACCCCATCCATCTTATCCTTGGCCATCACCCTCTCATGTTCACTCCTTCCACACCTCTTTTACTAATCTTTCTTCACTCATTCTTTCCATGTGTCCAACAAACCATCCCAACACTCTTTCATCCACTCCATCTCTCCTTGTTTCTCACTCTATCCAGCCTTGTCACCCTACCATATTTCTCACGTGTTTCATCTCAAAACACATTTAAGTTCTTCCTCTCTTGTGTTCCATGTTCCTGCCCCATACAATGCTGTCAGCAAAATCACCCCTTTATACAATCTCCTCTTAGCATCCATTCCCATACGTTTATTCAGGTAGCAGTACATTGCCAAAAACATATCCCTTCTTGAAAATCTTCATGCAAGAAACCCATCCTACACTGACTGACGAGTGGTCACAGATGCAGATATATTCAACTGTGAATCATTTTTTGATGCCCCACCACCATTTTATGTTATGACACATGCAAAAAATAAAAAATCGAAATTCAACCTATGCCAGCATTTGAGCTAAACACTGGGCTAACAATTTACGGGTTAAGCTGTTATTAGACAACATCCAACATATGTTAAAGCAACTTGGTGCCTCCCCACACACACACATAAAGAATAGGTCTTAAAAAAATTATTAATGTACTTGCTAATTGTTACTGACCCCATCTCCCAACTCCATTTCCACCCCACTCTCCTCATCTCGTTTCTCATTCTATCCAGCCTAGTAACCCCTATCATACTTCTCAGGTACCTCATCTCAAACACAGAATTATGAAAGGGGTGGAAATTCTCGATAGAGACGACTTGTTAAAGTGAGACAGAAGAGAAACAAGAGGACGCGAAAAGAAACTAAAGAAGGACAGTTACAGAAGAGACCTGAAAAAGAATAGCTTCCCACATAGAGTGATTGATGTCTGGAACAAACTAAAGGGAGAAACAGTGAGTGCCAAAACTGTACACGATTTTAAGAATAAACTGGATGTGGAGAAATACGCAAACGGGTCACTACAAGCATAGCTCTCGTCCCGTAAAATACAATTGGGTCAATACAAACTCCTCCTCTCTAGTGTTGCATGTTTCAAGCCCATACAGTACCGTAAAAATTAAGAATACTTAGAGTAAAAGAAAAAAATGATTGAAGATGCTACATACAGTATATTACAAAGTTATAAAACAACTGATGAATTGATGTATCCACTGGTGTCCTCCTTCTTTAGGTGCTCACACAGTTCAAGCAGCTGTGTTGTTCCTCTAACTTCTGGAGGAGCTGCAGATAATTCTTTCTGCAAACAGAATTTTTTTTAAGAGTTTTGCTCAAGAGTTTTGTCATAACAAATGAAATCTTAATGAAATGGGGAATGGATGAAACAGTTCAAATATGACAAAATTGGGATAAATCATAGTAGATTTACATATGAGCAGAAACAGCTATGCAAGTTTTAGCAATAAAAATACAAACTATATGGCTCTGTACAAAAAAAAAGAAAAAAAGAAAAAAAAAACACTTTCAACACTACGTCTACCGTGCAATAATGACTATTTTTAGTACCAACACTATCAGACAAGAACCTTTGAGTGACTTATGGGATAAACCAATGAACATGACTAGCTTCCAAAGAGAGAACCAAGAACACATTGACAGATTGCACTATCAACCTCGTCAATACAAGTCGAATACTCATGCACAGCTTCCTGACTGATATACAATGATGCATCACAATACACTCATTATAAGATATAAAATTATGGCTGTAATACTTCTTCTCTTCTACCCTGAATGTGGAGAACCACAGAAAAGAAGATCAAGTCTGTCCACAGAATACATGGGGTCACTCAGTTACAACTACAAAATAGATACAATCAGGACCCTGACACCAGTATCCTCATATACACGCTCATGCCTCATGATGCCAACACCAGCGTCATTGTATGCTAATTGTTAATCCCGTTAACACTGGCACACATTACAGGATCTTATCCAAGGAAACACATGGGTATTTTATACCTAAGAGGCTCCCAAGTACACTCCATAGTAGAGGCTTTCATTTGAATGGAGTTTGCACTGGAGATAGACAAGAATATATCTTACCCAGACCCTGCATGAGTGTCTGAAATTATTCTGTACAAATCTTCCAAGTCCACCGTGGCCAACATTTCCGAACAAGTTATTACTTTCACATGACAATTATCATCATCTGGCAATCAAAATATGTTCTCAAGAACTACCTTTAACCATTACCTGCATCACTTTACCAGAAACTACAAACACTCCCACTTGATATACACCTGTTATTTCTACTTTGGCTACCTCTCTTGTGAGGGGGAAAAAGCTCCTGAACTACTTACAGCTGGTAAAGTGACTGTGTTGACCGCTGGGTGTTGATGCGTCCATGGTTGTCCAGGGTCCCCTCTAGTATTGATGGGAAGTCTGTGTGTTGATATTTGCAGAGACACTCCACTGGGTACCCTCATCACCCACACATGTACTCGACCTATTTTGCAACTAGCTCCTCCCCATTCAGGTCATGGGTGTTTCTATACTCCTCTCCTCCATTTACTGAAACCATAGATCTAAATAGTAATATGCCACGAGTAGAAAAAAAAATAATGACATTAATAATAAATCCATAAACAAATTACCAAGATTATATATTTTAGATACATTTTCTTTAAAAGTACGTCTCAGTCATAATCAAATTGTAAATTGATTTATTGGTTTGCTCAATTACTATGGTGCAGGACAAGTGGGGTGCAGGGCAATGTTCCTTCTAAGCTGTGTGCATGTGCATGCACACACGTTTTACAAATAGTACACAAAGGAAAAGATATGTGCACACAAGGTTTTCAAGATGAAATTGAAATTTTCTAATTAAAGAAATTAATTGTAAAATCTCCTAACAATTTAAAACAAAAAAAATTGATTTTGAGATTTTGTCAATTTCATAAAATCACATGTCTTGAGATCCTTTGTATTGTGTTCTGCAGTCAGTATGGTGACCCACATAAGAACACACTTACTTTGCAAAGAAGGCAAAATTTGCACACAACCAAATTTCTGTGCTCACTCACAGCAAAGAATTAAGAGGGAACATTGGTGTGTGGGTGAAGGCTTTTAGAATTGATTTCTCTGAAAATGTCATTTGATTTAAAATCTTTAATTCAGGATAACACCAGTAAATTTTATTCAGCTATGAAGTACTACAGCTATTCAATGTGAATTAAATTATATCTTTCAATAATGCAGGTAACTGTGTTTTTTGTTACAAGGAATTTGGGTGAGAGCTGTTACTGTACCAGGAGTATGAGGGTCTTAGGTTTGCCACTGCTACAGGTGTGGGGCCCTCATGCTGTGCAAGGTTCCTGAGTTTAATCTCCAATGTAAAAGAGGATACTACCTGTTGCAAAATTCAAACTTGCAGTACTCTGCCTAGATGCAAGGTGATCGATGCCTCCGAGGTTTTAGGTACACCACCACGCCAGGGTTGTTGTTGGCAAAGTTGATCAAAACCTTCTCGATATAATCTCTACGATAAAACAAAAAATGTCTGCAGTGAATGATATAAAGAAATATGGGATCACATGAAGAATCGTCACCCCAGTCTTCGACAGGGTGACAATTCTTCACGTGGGCCATCCTGGGTTTACGATTCTTCGGTTGTATTATAAGTTGATAACAATAAGCATAACCCTCATTCAACCTAACCTAACGAAATTTTTATTCCACTGTTGATATTTGGCATACTGGGGTGACAATTCTTCATGTGCCCCGAAAAATGTAGCATTTGCAAAACTTGTTTGTCCATATTGGATGGAGGCTGTTACTGGATGCCTCAAGACCATGGGCAGCGAAAAAAAATACACGGGAGCGACGAGCGATTTCGCTCGGGAAAGTTCCAATGTCGCTCTTGCAAATCCAATAGCGGGAGCGCCCCCCAAAAAAAATCGCTCCCGCGGAAAGATTCAACGTTTTTCATGCATTATCCATCATTTGGCAATTCCTGAATCCCATCACCATTGATGAAAGGATCAGAGCAAACACAATTTACCCGTGATCAACCATTGCATTATCAATCGATATCATAAACGCAACGCATCCATCAACTCTAATTTGTTGATGTACATACGTATGTGTACGCGGTATAGCTGCTAGAGTTCAATGGCTTATCTAGCCTAGCTTCGTATCAACTGCATGCGCGTGTATACTAGTATATATTGACTGGACTCTACACGACTATCGTGCTACATAATGTCGCTAGTTGCGAATTGCATGGTATCTGTATGCAGGGAAGTTCATTGGTTGCATGCAGCTAGCTGCACCAATCAACGCGCTGACTACATGTACAATGCACCATACCCAATACCACATCACCGCATGCATACGTACACTATACATATGCAAACTCGCTCGAGGCCTAGGAGGGAAACTGGGAAATCCCATTTATAACCTCGTTCGCGTATTTATGAGAAAACAAAATAGAATGAAATGTTTGGTTAGTAATTGAAAGTATGCATATACATATACCAAGGCTTTTCCCCCTTACCAGGGAGGTAGCCAAAAAGGAAAAGGCATAAAATCATTCCCACCCATTCCATCCCCGAAAACACTCCACCCTCCCTCCCATCTTGGCACCTCCTAGATGACGGGTCATCCCCGCACCCTGTCCACTGCCCTGGGTCAGAAGTAGTGTCGCAAGACACAGCACATCCACAGCAAGGCCGCTTCATTAAATCGACGACCCCCCCTCTCCGTCCCCCCATATAAAGGAGAGGACGGGGAGAAATCCCTTCAGGCTGCGTCAAAAATTTGCTCACACACACTACCTCACCCCCCATTCTCCCGTCCATTCCACCTCATGCATCACAATATTTTCCATATACAATCATTCTCCATTCACCCCTGTCTTCTGTCCTCTCCTGTCCTTCCTCAACAGACATTCCCCTCTTCCCCAAAGCCCCCTTCACCCCATCCATCCATCTCATCCTAGGACGTCCCCTCATGTTCACTCCCTCCACATCTGCCTTCCATACCTCCTTTACTAGTCGTTCTTCACTCATTCTTTCCATGTGTCCAAACCATCCCAATACTCTTTCATCAACCCTATCTCCCAACTCCCTTTCCACCCCTGTTCTCCTCCTCACCTCCTCATTTCTCACTCTATCCAGCCTAGTAACCCCCATCATACTTCTCAGACACTTCATCTCAAACACATTCAAGCTCCTTCTCTCTTCCTCTCTTATGTTCCATGTTTCTGCTCCATACAGTGCTGTTGGCACAATCACTCCTTCATACAGTCTCCTCTTAGCATCCATTCCCAAATTTATATTCCTCATTACACTTTTTAAACCACCAAGGCATTTACTCGCTTCTCTCAATCTACATTCTACCTCCACCTTCACTCCACCTTTTCCTGCTACATTTGCACCCAAATATCTAAAACTATCCACTTCCTCCAGTTGCTCTCCCTTAATGCTCACTTCCAGATTACTGCCACTTTCACCCCTTGTACATCTCATCACCTTACTTTTACCCACATTTATCTTCAGCTTTCTTCTATCACACACTCTCCCAAACTCTGTCACCAACTTCCTCAATCCCTCCTCCGATCCTGCCACAAGCGCAGTGTCGTCCGCAAGCAATAGCTGGCTCACCTCCCACTTTTCTCCATTTTCTTTAACCATCTCTAATCCCTGACCCACCACCCTTGCATTTACCTCTCGCACCACCCCATCCATGTATAAGTTGAACAGCCAGGGTGACATAACGCATCCTTGACGAAGTCCCACCTTTACCTCAAACCACTCACTCTCTCCATTTCTAATCCTGACACAAGCTCTACTACTCTCATAAAAAATTGAAATTAAATCAATTTAAATATAAATATGAACATTTGATGATTATATATCTAGTTCATGAATGTGGATCTTTGGAGGGAGAATAAAAAATACAAAAGTAAAAAATTATTAGTTTGCTAGCTTGGGTCTACGGTAGCTAGGTCACCGTCCATGCCAAACTTTCGATGATCGTACATCACAAGGTCTTGATGCATAGATCTTGGTACAACATGGAGCGATTTCTAGTGAAGCGAGTGAAGAGTGAAGATGGTTTGCCCTCAGATTCAGTCTTTTCAGAATCGAGGGAGAGTGTTTTGACGGCAGGAACCGCTTCTGGACCAGCAAAGCCTAATTCAAAATCTACGGGCAAGGGCCAAGGAAAACGAAAACCAGTAAAGCATGAATCTACTACACGCTCGTGGAACCTAGATTGGCTTGAAGTGGATCAGGGCAGTGATGGTACTCTAACGGTGTATTGCAAGGCTTGTCGTGCATTCCCACCCTCATGCACATGAATAATGAGTTAGCCTTCCAATAGTTGGAAGGAAATCGAACCTGCAAAACATGGCTCTGGAAGTATCAAAAATGGCTCTGGTAACTAAAAAAAAATGGCTCTGGTGAAAAAAAAAAAATGGCTCTGAAAAAAAAAAAAAAAAAATCCCTGACCATGGGTCTTCTGCAAGAGAGACCAGGGCCAATGGACTGATTGATTGATCTCAATTATAGATGCAACTAGAAAAAAGTACTTTTTATATATATATATATATATATATATATATATATATAATATATATATATAAATATATATATAAAAAAAAGCAACAAAAAAAAAAAACGTGGACATTTTCGTTTTTTATATATATTTTTTGTTTTACACAGCTCCTGCTACTTATCCACCACTACTACAACCACAGCCATCAACCATCAGGGATTTTGCTGCTTCAAGCAACAACATCCCTACTTTCTAGCTTGAGTCGGATGATTCAGAAAGGGATTATTGTGAGGGCTCAATCGATGAACGGCCCAGCCCCGGCGGCCGGCCGTCCAGCCCCAGATAAGGGCCCCATCTGATATAAAGGAGCCTGAAGTGGAACCGCAGGACTTGGATTGATGGAGTCAGAAGTTCAGAGTGAGCCTGAACTATCTATATCTACAATGTCCGAGTCTGATGCTGCCTCTTCCTACGAACTCCCACCTCCCCCTCTAGGGGATGGCCATGACAGATCGAAGGCTCCATTTGCTCCAGGCCCATAGACCATGATTAATTTGTGCATCCATACCACCTTATTGTATATCCTATTTCATGTTTATGTTTAACCATTCATGACAAGGAAATTTGGAGTGTTTCATCTTTGAAGATTATACTAAGAGCAAATTTTGTAAGGTAGCCATATTGGCCCATATGCATGCTGTATCTACACTTGTTGTTGCAGCATCTGAGTCCTGACTAAAAAGGTCAGTTACTTGTTTATTTTTATACTGTGTCTGATGTCTCTTTGGATAAGGTAGATACGCATATGTGGAGGGATGAATCAAGTACTTACACCTGTTTTCATATACTTGATATTTAATATCTGAACAAATTTGGACGTGTAAAAAATAAAATAAAATGAATTATATTTTTCTTTAATAAAACTTGCTATTAAAAAAAAAAAAAAATTGTATCACTAATCTCAATACAATGTACACACGACGCCCATCAATGTGGAATTCATGAGAGTAATTTCAAAGCAACGAACAAATAAAGGTAATATATTATCATTTGAAGGGGCCAAATCAATTTTCAACACCCCCTAAAGAAACAAAAATCATTTAAAAGAAATTATTTTCGACACAAAATGCGGAACTGTTACATCTACGAGTATGCAGTTGTGGAACAGCGTGTATGGGGGGGGGGGGGGTGTCACCTTTATATGCAGCCTTTAGTTTGATTTTCTTTATTATTATTTCTAACATTTGTAAGAAGCAGAACAAAACTGAGATGGGCTGCAGGGCAATGTGGCACGTATGGAGGACCATATAACTCCAAAACGATCAGTCCATGATGGGTAGAATGCCTGGAGAGAAGAATTATAGTTAACATATACATATCCATCACTATGTAATGAATTAGTCAAAACTTACAAGAATGTTTAAAATGGATCTTGTGTCATTACTTTTCATTTATTTGACAAACTGTTTGTCAAACATTTCCACGGTCTGACATCACTTCAAACACGTTTGACGAATCGTTTGACTTTCACACGGTCAAATGTCACTTCAAACACGTTTGTCAAACGTGTTTGGACAAACCGTTTGACTAAACGTGACGACTAAACGTATCGACGTGA
>NW_027467731.1:0-10000 GCF_046742065.1 Oratosquilla oratoria
CCCTTCCAACATAAGAGGCCTTGTCGTTGGATTAGAGGTACAGTAGGTACTAACCCGAATTCTGGAGTTGACGCCTTGGACCTGGGCTTGAGTCCCAACCAATTCTCACACTGGCCTCACTATGGGAGATCGGGTCTTGTAAGGGTCCTAACTCTACTTCGTGTGGTCAACTTTTCATCGCTTTTTTCAGCCCTTCTTCCATTGAACTACTTGGGGTCAGTTGATCTGAAGCAACTAGGTCCTTCCGACTGACGGACGCCCTTCGTTCCTTTGCGAATTCTTCAGGAAGTTCGAGAATCCGATTACCTTGTGGGCATGAAGTCTGCCGATTTGGTGGAATCTACCTGGTGACTGGTGCCTCTGGCGAAGGCTCGCAGGGCATGATGGTGGGTGAATGTATATGGAGAAGGTAGATTAGGTGGTTTGATCCCTTCCTACATTTTCAAGAGAGTTAGAAATGGGCACTACAAAATCCCTGTTCTCTACGGGACAAAATCACGAGGACCAGGTAGGAATTTTCAGACTCAGTCGGAGAGACTCCGTCAGCACCCATCTTGGGAGTTCTCTTGTTTCCTGATCTAAAAGAATAACATTATCGTTCCCAACACTAGTGACCCCACACACCTCCACTCCAAACCCGTAGCATCAACTACTCCAGACATATCACTCCGTAGCCTAGACTCCTAGACTCCTTGTGGGAAGCAGTCTTCTTCGGAGGAAGTGATCACTTCTCCCATTGCACTGAGAACACTGACTTTGCCTTATTCTTGATGTCTTCCGAAGTGGTGCCTTCCTTGCTCCGACCGAATAATCTTCCAAAGGCCATTTACCCTCGACTGCTAATTCAATGACTTTGCATCTCAGATTCGCTGAATATTCTTCGGCTGTCCGGATCTCTCCCTCGCCAGACAGTTCCTGCATCCACCCCGTCTCCTAAGCTTCATCAATGAATAAAAAACAACAACAATTTAATCACTAAATGTAAAATTAGCCGAATATCATTCAACTACGAAAGAGAAAATCTATAGTTATGTTTCTCCAGTATCTCGAAGCGACTCGACTTCACCAAGAGCTCAACGGAGGAAGACTTCTCCATGCCATCTCGTCCAAGAACAGGAGTCTCGCGATGTATCTGTCAGACTCCATGAACTTGAAGAACTTACACGGGTCTCCGATGATTCTTCACCCAGCACTGATACTATCCCCTACGTTTACTGGATCTTTATAACTGCATCTGCAGTGAAGAAAATACCTTTTCCAGAAGCTATCGTGTGGCGGTGGCGTTCCATATTCGGAAACTGGAAGAGTGTAAAGATCCCTCTGACGTGGTTTCTGGACTCTGGAAGCTGTCTTCCACCCTCTCCGGAAACATCAATCCACCGCTTAGTTACCTTAGAATCATCCAGCTTTAAGACAATCGTTTCCTTAAAGCTACTTGAAATATTTTTTTATTCACTTCAGCCATTTTTTTTTTCATACAGCTCTTTATCTTTTCAAATATATTCCATTATGTTTTATGTTATCAACATGTTGGTGACTATAGGCTTCCTCGATTACGCCATCTTTAACCATTCCCCTCCCCCCCTTCACCCCCTACCCTCCTCCACTCCTTCTTCACTCTTGACACCTTCCCATATACCTTTTACTCACCCTTTCCTTCCCTTCCTCCCTCCCTCCTTCCCTTTCCCCTCCCTCCTTCCCTCCTTCCTTTCCACCATCTCTCCCTCCCCTCTCCCTCTTTCCCCCCTCTCTCCCTTCTTCCCTCCCCCTCCCTTCTTCCTTCCCCCTCAATCCATCCAACCTTCCCGTCTCCTCTCCCTGTCTCCATCCACCAAGCCCTTCCTTCCGTCCTCCCTCCATCCTTCCCTTCCTCCCTCCCTCCCTTCCCTCCCTCCCTTCCCTCCCTTCCCTCCTTCCTACCCTATACCCACCCTTTTTACCTCTCCCCCCCACCCATACTCCCATCACCCCCCCACCCCACCCCCACCCCCAATTTGTTCCGGTTTGTTGACCCTCCGGTCTTTTTTAGCGTCTTCTCCCGTCCGCCACGGGGGCGCGGCGCGAGGGTTGGGGGTGGGGGTGGGGGTGGGGGTGGGGGGTTGTCTTGGAAACAGGAAGGAATGTGGGGGGAGGGTGAACATTAGCCTACCCAACGTTTCCACTTACAGTCACCCCATCCCACCCCCAAACCTTTGGCCCTCCTTTCCCTTCCCTTCCCTTCCCTTCCCTTCCCTTCCCTTCCCTTCCCTTCCCTTCCTATCCCTTCCCTTCCCTTCCCTTCCCTTCCCTTCCCTTCCCTTCCCTTCCCTTCCCTTCCCTTCCCTTCCTTTCCCTTCCCTTCCCATCCCTTCCCTTCCCTTCCCTTCCCTTCCCTTCCCATCCTTTCCCTTTCCTACCCTTCCCTTCCCTTCCTTCCTTTCCCTTCCCTTCATTTCTCCTCCCTTCCCATCCCCTCTCCTCTCTTCTCCTTCCTTCTTTTCCACTCTCTTTTCCTCCTTTTCCTTCCCTTTCCTTCCCTTCCCTTTCCTCCCTTTCCCCTACCTTTCCTTTCCTCTCCTTCCCTTCCATACCTTTCCTTTCTTCCCTTCCCCTCTTTCCTTTCCATTCCCCTTCCTTCTCTTCCCTTCCCTTACCTTTCTCTTCTTTTTCCTTCCCTTTCCTTTCTCTCCCATCCCCCTCCCTTGCCTTCCCTTTCCTCAACTTCTCCTACTTGGTCTTCCCTTCCCTTCCCTTCCAAACATTTCCTTCATCTTCCCCATCCCCTCCCCCTTCCCTTTTCCCTTCCGTACCATTTCCCTTGTCTTCCCTTTTCCCTTCCCCTTCCTCTTCCCCTTCACCTTCCTCTTCCCCTTCTCTTTCCCCTTCCCCTTTCCTTCCCTTTTCCATCCCTCACTGTAGGCATGCTTCCATTTCTTACACTCGAGTAATTTTTTTTTTTTTTTTTTTTTTTTTTTTTTTTTCATTTTAATCTCTGATCATCTTCTCGAATTTCGATTTTTCATTTCCCTGGTCACGTCACCTGCAAGTCATCTCTGATTCAAAGATCACCTTGTGATCAACTTCCCACTGGACTATCTTTCTTCATCTCTCCTCCTTCTCCTCCTTCTCCTTCTTCTCCTCCTTCTCCTCCTCCTCTTCTTCTTCTTCCTCCTCCTCCTCTTCCTCCTACTTCCTCCCTTCCCCCTTCCCATTTCCCTTTTCTTCCCATTCTTTGACTTTCTCGTGTCTTTCTCTCTATTCCTCTTTCTATCCCTTTATCTCCTCTTCCCTTATTCTACCCCTTACCTACCCCCTCTCACTCCCTACCCCTCCCTCCTTTGCCCTCCTTCCCCCTTCCCCTTCCTTATCTCAATGTCCCTTTCTCTCTTTCCCTTCCCTCTATTCCTTCCCTCCTTCATTCTTCCTCCCTCCCCTTCCCAAGCCTTCCCCCACTCCTTCCTTCCTTCCCCTCTTCTCTCTTCCTCCATCTTCTTCATTCCCTCTCCTTCCCTCCCTCACTCCCTCCCTTCCCTACACTTCCCATGCCTCCTCCCCCCCACTTTCTTCCCTCACTTCTTTTCCTTCCTTCCTTCCTTCCTTCCTTCCTTCCTTCCTTCCTTCCTTCCTTTCTTCTCTCCCTCTCTTCCTCCTTTCCATTCCTCCCCTCCTTCCTGTACTCCTTCGTCCTCTTCTCTCTCCTTCCTCCCCTTCCCTCCATTACTTGCTCTCTCTCTCTCTCCCTCCACCCCACCCTTTCCTCCCTCCCTCCTCCCTCCACCTCTCCATCTCTCCCTGACTTTCCCCGCCTTTCTTTTTCACCTTTTCTCCTCCACCCTTCTCTCCCCTCCTCTCCTCCGCTCTCTACTCCCTCTATTCATATTTTTCTTCTATTCCCCCTCTTCTTCTTTCCGGTTCCCCCTCCCGGTCCTCGTCTCATCTGCTCTCCTCACCCCTCCTCTCTTCCCCCTCCTCTCTTCCCCCTCCTCCCTTCTCCTCCTCTCCTACTCCCTCTCCTCTCTTCCCCCCTCCTCCCTTCCCCTCCTCTCCTACTCCCTCTCCTCTCTCCCCATTCTTCTCCTTCTGCCTCCTCTCCTACTCCCTCTCCTCCTTCCCTCCTCTCCTCCCTCCTCTCCTTCCCCCTCCAATCATTTCCTTTCTCCCTTTCCCCTTCCTCTCCTTCCCCTTCCTCTCCTTCCCCTTCCTCTCCTTCCCCGTCCTCTCCTTCCTATTGCTTTTCCCCACCCTTCTCTCCTTCTTTCTCCTTCCTTCTCCCTCCTTACCTTCTCCCTAATTTCTATCAACCTTTCCTTCTTGACCTTCATTTCTTCTCCTTCCTCTCTTTCCCCTTCCTTTCTTCCCTTCACCGTTTTCTCCTCCTTATTCTCGTTACCCAAGTCTCTGTCCTCCTTTCCATTGTCTTTACCCTTGCCTTTCCTCCTTCCTTATCTTCTTCCCTCTTCCCTACTTCCCTCCTTCCCCACACTTTTCTTCTCCTTCCTCTTCCCCTCCCTCTTCTTCTTCCTATATACTTTCTTTCATTTTCTTCTATTTTCTTTCTTTCATTTTCTTCTATTTTCTTACTTCTCCCTCCTATCCTTCCTTTCCTCTCCTTCCCCATCGTCTTCTTTTTCTTCTTTCCTTCCCATCCTCTCTTTCAACCTCCCTTCCTTCTCTCTCTCACCTTTTACTTCGTCAGTCCATTCCCCAATTCATCATCATTATATTTTCCTTAGTTTATTTCATTTTCTCTTTTTTTCCTTCGTTCTTTTTCTTCTTTCGTGCTTTTTCATCTTATCCTTTATCTTCGCTTACCATAATTTCTTCTATATTTTTCCTTTTTAATTTTCATTACCTTTTCATTATTATTATCTTCATTGTCTTCAGTATCTTCTTCACACCCTTTGTTATATAATTTGTTATATTTTTTCTATTTGTTATATTTTTGTTATCATTCTATTCATCATTACCTCTTTTATTTTTATGCCCTTTCCTTTTCTTCCTCACGCCTGTCTCTTTCCACACTTCTGTCTATTTTCGTCTCTCTCTCTCTCTCTCTCTCTCTCTCTCTCTCTCTCTCTCTCTCTCTCTCTCTCTCTCTCTCTCTCTCTCTCTCTCTCTCTCTCTCTCTCTCTCTCTCTTGTTTGCTCGCTTTCTTCACCTTTTTCTTGTTTAGTTTTCTTTTCGCATTACATAACTACTTTATTCACTGCCTCATCTTCTCCTTTCTTATCTTCGTCCTCAATTTTCTCTTCTTTCTCCTTTCCTCTTCTTAATTCTTTATATGCGCTTCTTCTTTATAATTTCCATTCGATCTGTTTCTTTCTTCTTCCTCCTATTCCTCTTCCTCTACTCCTGTTCCTCTTTCTTCCCTTCAATTCTTCTTCCCCTTTTCCTCTTCTTCTTCCACTTTCACCTATTCCTCTTCCTCTTCTCTTTTCTTCTTCCTCTTCTTCTCTCTTTTGTTCATCTGTTTCTACTTTCGCTGTTTCTGTTCTCTCTCTCTCTCTCTCTCTCTCTCTCTCTCTCTCTCTCTCTCTCTCTCTCTCTCTCTCTCTCTCTCTCTCTCTCTCTCTCTCTCTCTCTCTCTCTCTCTCTCTCTCTCTCTCTCTCTCGTCTTCTCCCTCTTCCCTTCTGCCTCTCCCTTTCCCTCTCTCTCTCTATTCCCCTCTTTCATCATCATCGCCTTTTCTTCGTAATCTTCTTTCTTCTTTTCTTCCGCTTCTCCCAAATCCTTCCGTTCTTTTTGTTATATTTCCCTTTTCGGATTTTCCTTCCCGCCTTCTGCACTTTGCTTTCTCTCTTTTCTCTCTTTTTCTCTCTCTCCTCTTTATATTTCGTCTCATTTCTTTAGTATTCGTTTCTCTCATTTTCTTTCGCTCTAGTTTCTCCCTCTCCAATTTCTCCACTCCCCCTCTCCCCCTCTCCCAAATTTCCTCCCTCTCTCCTCTCATGTCATCTTTCTTTCTCTCCCCCTCTCTCCCCATCTTTCTCTATCTCCCCTCACTACCTCCTTTCCCCCTCCCCTTTCCCTCCTCTCCCCTCCTCTCCCTTCTCCTCTCCAACCCTCTCAATTCCGCACCTTCCCTCCTCGCTTCCCCTGCTTTCTCCCCTTCTCCCTTCCTCTCCTTCTTCTCTTCCCCTCTCCCTTGCTCTCCTTCCCTCTCCCCTCGTCTCCTCTTCTCCCTTTGTCCCTCTCACTACCAGTTGACTCTAACAGCCAAAAGGTCACGTGAACTTGGCCCTTCAACTGAATGAGTCAGTGAGGAATGGAGGATTTCTTGGGACCAATTATCGACGCCGTTACATGATTCTATTCACCTCAGCTGTGCGACGTGGACCAAGGTGACCCCCACCTCTCACACTCTCTCTCTCTCTCTCTCTCTCTCTCTCTCTCTCTCTCTCTCTCTCTCTCTCTCTCTCTCTCTCTCTCTCTCTCTCTCTCTCTCTCTCTCTCTCTCTCTCTCTCTCTCTCTCTCTCTCTCTCTCTCTCTCTCTCTCTCTCTCTCTCTCTCTCTCTCTCTCTCTCTCTCTCTCTCTCTCTCTCTCTCTCTCTCTCTCTCTCTCTCTCTCTCTCTCTCTCTCTCTCTCTCTCTCTCTCTGTGTGTGTGTGTGTGTGTGTGTGTGTGTGTGTGTGTGTGTGTGTGTGTGTGTGTGTGTGTGCGTGTGTGTGTGTGTGTGTGTGTGTGTGTGTGTGTGTGTGTGTGTGTGTGTGTGTGTGTGTGTGTGTCTGTATGTGTGTGTGTGTGTGTGTGTGTGTGTGTGTGTGTGTGTGTGTGTGTGTGTGTCTGTATGTGCGTATGGGTTTGACTGTTTGCCTATCTTTCTATCTATCTTTCTGTCCATTCCTCGTCCTTTTCGTTTATTTATTACTTGTTTTTATTTTTTCTCGTTCTCAATTTATTTACCAACCACTTTTCTACTCTTCTTCTGTTGTCGTTTTTCTTTTCTTTTTTATTTATTTGTTGTTAGTACAATGCTCTAACATTTTAATTTTAGTGAAGAACTCTGTATCATTCTACCCTGGCTGGCTCCAGGCAATTTCATTCAACTGGGAACAAACTCTCCCATTCTTTGCTGTTTTTCACTATATCACGGGCTCAAACAAAGCCCATAGGAGTGATACTTCACTAAAAAAAAAAAAAAAAAAAAAAAAAAAAAAAAAAATACCCCCTCTCCTTTTACCTCCTCCCCCTCGTCCCCTTCTCTTTCCCTCCTCCCCTCCCCTCCCCTCCCCTTTCTTTCCACCCTGTCCCCTTCCTTTTCCCTCCTTCCCCTTCCCCTACACTATCGTCGTCATCTTTTTCGTTGACGTCGCTATCGCCATCACCGCTGTCAACGTCGTCGTTGGCATCGTCTATGTAAACAGCAATAACGCCATCAAAAACTCTTTTGCCCACCAGTACCACTGCCACTGCCAACGCCAACGCCAACGCCAGCATCAATACTACCATCACTGTCACTGTAACTATCACAATTACCAATAACACCGCTACTACCACCACTACCACCATACTAACAAACCAACCACCCAAAATGCTACAACCACCTCGATCTTTTTCCCGTGGCTGTATCATAATTCATTTAATAATTCATTCATTCACTTATTCACTTATTTCCGTAAAGCCAGGCAAAGGAAAAAAAACAGTAAGAGGGAAAAAAATCATGCTTGTGGAACTGGCTAAAAAAAAAATCAAAAGTGTTTGGACTGGGCCAAACCTGCCACGGAATCCTCAGTCATGATATCAAAGCAGGCAGGCAGGCTGGTAGGCAGGCAGGCAGGCTGGTAGGCAGACAGGCAGGTATGCAGTAATACACGCAGGAAGACACTGCCCTTTCCTCTGGGGTACTTTTGAGAACCAAACATAGATGAATAAAATCGTATTATATTAACCAGAAAAGAAAGATATGCAAGCTATGACGCGGTGGATCTCAACCCTTCAGCCCCCGCGTGCTGCGACATCACCCAAGTGAATGAAATCGTCTACAATGAACACCAATGAGAAAAGTCGTGATGTACTGCATCCCATGGTCAGCCCACCACCACATTCACCACATCCGCAGGGTTTTTTTTTTTTTTTTTTTTTTTTTTTTTTTGCCGGTGGCGGGGGGGTTTTTTTTTTTTTTTTTTTTTTTTTTTTTTATGCCAGACCTCTTTTTTTTTTTTTTTTTTTATGCTAGACCTCGCAATGGCCCCCACCATCGCAGGGGCTCAGTATCTACCACATAGAATCATCCTGATTGTGCCACATTTGATTGTCACTCGTCGCACACGCTCTCCGACAGCACCACAGCCATCACTCCTACCACCAGTATCACCCCCACTACGACTACAACCACCAATACTACAACGACAACTACCACCATCAGTATTACCACCACTGCGACTATTATCACCACCACTGCAAAGACCACTACTATCACCACAACCACCATGTGCATGCCATGTGTCATGCATGTTGCGCATGGAAGATTTAGTCCCATGCAGAGGTGCACACTTGTATACATGCATTGATGTCAACGCATGTGCGGTTATGCGCACAAAGGTCATATATGCATAAGCGGGACAGGTCAGTAATCTATTGAGTGATGGCACCATACCACTCACGTTAAGCACCTAATTGTATTTATTTGATTTAGATATTCAAGAAAAGATTTACTCTCGTAGAGTCCTGTTTCTGTGACCATCCCCATATTAGTCAATCTTGGAATAGATAGACGTAGCTTTTCTATATAGAACTATAAAATCTAGTCACGGTGTGATAATCGGCTTCGTGTGTCTAGTCTATGTGTTTCTTGTTTTCAATGGTTTCGAGTCAAGGAAGAGGGCGATTAATTCGCCACAATGTGGACCGAATCGAGAGTGATATTAGAAATCATACCCACCGTCACCAACCCCGTCGTCGTCGTCGTCGGCATCATCATCATCGTCGTCGTCGTCGTCGTCGGTCGTCGTCGTCGTCGTCGTCGTCGTCGTCGTCGTCGTCGTCGTCGTCGTCGTCGTCGTCGTCATCATCATCATCATCATCATCATCATCATCATCATCATCATCATCATCATCATCATCATCATCATCATCATCATCATCATCATCATCATCATCATCATCATCATCATCATCATCATCATCATCATCATCATCATCATCATCATCATCATCATCATCATCATCACCATCGCCGCCATCATCGCCATCATCGCCATCATCGCCATCATCGCCATCATCGCCATCATCGCCATCTTCTTCATCTTCTTCATCTTCTTCATCTTCTTCATCTTCTTCATCTTCTTCATCTTCTTCATCTTCTTCATCTTCTTCATCTTCTTCATCTTCTTCATCTTCTTCATCATCATCATCACCACAATCATCATCATCATCACCATCATCATCATCATCATCACTACCACCACCATGGTTTCCTTTATCCCTGTTACCATCACAACATCATGATCACCACTATTATTGATTTATTGCAAGTAATACTACCACCATTGTCTTCACTATCACCATCACCATGACTCCTACTGTTCCCACCACCACTGCCACCTTCGCGACTCACACCACCACAACACCATAGCCTCGCAGATCAGGAATCACCACCAATTCACCATCACTCATAATACGTCATAAGCCAGACTGATACTGCAAGATTCTCTCCCTCTCTCTCCCTCCTTTCCCTCTTTCCCTCCCAACCCGTACTCCCTCTTTTGTCCACATATTCATTCTCTTCATTCTCCTCTCCCTCCATCTTCTATTTTTTTTTCTCCTCTTCCTTCTTTTCTTCTTTCCTTCCTTCCTTTCTTCTTTCCTTCCTTCACTCCCTCCTTTCTTTCCATAATTTTCCTTACTTTCTTTTCTCCTTCCTTTCTTCCTTCCTTCCTTCCATCCTTCCTTTCTTCCTATTTTTTCTTCCTTCTCCCCTTTCTCCTTCCTTCGCTTCCTTTTTTTCCCTCATACTTTTCTTCCTTTCATTGTTCCCACCCTTCTCCCTTATGCCCTTCCTCTTTTATCGTCTTTTCCTT
>NW_027467731.1:17500-22500 GCF_046742065.1 Oratosquilla oratoria
GGCATTGGGATCCTACCAGCCCAGCTCACGGAAATGAAAGTTGGTGATTTCTTCTCGTGTTGTGATTATTTCTTGTACCTTGTTTTTGCATCTTGAATCCTCCCTCTTCCTTCTTCATCCTAGTAACATCCTATACTGCCCAAGGTCTTTTTTATAGTCAGTCTATCATGAAGATCATAAACATTCTATTGTAAAGGGATGTGGAATAGCCCCTTGCAAATGTATGGAATCAATGAATGTAAAATGTGTATTAAATAAAACATGGTTATGTGTGACCAGTTGTAACAAATACTTAGTTCTACTTCAAATAAAGTCAAATACCAAAGTACTTTTTTACTTGACCTTATTTTGTGTGAGATTAGTTAGTGTATGTGAGAGTACTTGTTAGTACTTATTGAAAGATCCTACAGAACTGAATGGCTTATCATAGTGCTGAATTCTTTTGAACAAATCGTAGGCCTGTGGTCACAACACGCGACTGTGTATCAAATCAAGGAGAATCCGAAGATGGAACCCACCTGGGTTTCATCTTGAGAAGCACAGGAATGATGCATGTGTCCGTGAATGTGGAGACAAGAGGGGGGAGAAAAGATGAAGAGAAGAATGAGGGGGAGAGGAAGAAAGAAAAGACAAAGAATTGGTTTGAACTACTTGGCAATCTTGAGAACCTGAAGGATCGTGGAACATATTTAAACTGCTGAGGAATAAGTTAGTGTCCAAGGTCAAGGAGTAGTGTATTGTCACTGGAGTTGTCTGTGCTGCCAGAATGGCTTAGGATCTGAACCAATATAGGACTCAAACTGTGGACTAAAGCTCTCATGAGGATGGATAAGGAGAGGTATGTCATGGAAATTGTTAGGGAGGTTGAGGAATATTTCAGGGCCCTGAAGAAACTCTGCTCTCAATCTGTGACCTAGGGGAGCACAGTCTGAACAGGTGATGGCCACCTTGTGTCAGGTGTAGAGGGACATAGCCCCTTTCCCTGCTGAATACTTTGAACCATTGCTCATAAGTAGTCCACCAAGTGGATAGCTTCCCCTTGATGTTCAAGTGGTGGTTACCAATACACCAATAGATGAATCTCTGCCCTATCTAGAAGGGGATTAATAGGATTATAACAACTACTGTAGTATTATACTGCTCAGCATGCCAGGTAAGGTACAGAGTGGGCCACAAAAGGTGGAGCCCATGTATCTTTTCATAAATCTGTAGAATTGTTAATTGTATCCTTTTGTATTCAGATTTAGGCAGAAGATATCATGATTAGAAATAAAATGAAAAATGCATTGGACAACTAAGTAAAGACATTCTGTTATTACCTACTTAAAGAAGAAAAGGTAAAAGGTGGATAGATCTTAATAGAAGAGGTGGTAAAGGGAAGATGGGTGGGGTATTTTAGAGAGCTGGAGGTCAATACGCGCTAGCCTGGGTTCGAGTCCTTGGCCGTACTGCATTTCAATTTCTGCACGTTGACCTCCATCGGGTCTCCAGATGTAGATGGCTTAGAATTAAAGTGCATTGTGGTTGATGAAAATGTATCGCTATTCACTGGAACCCATTCAGTGTTGTACAAATACTTTCCCGCGTTCGTATACTTACCAACTATACTATCATAGTGGAGATGGGTTGAACGCAAAATTTCGTGTATGTGCATATAACTCGAGCATACAAATATATATGAAAAGTTGCGTTCAACTTATATCTCTCTTGATGGAGCAATCGGTAAAGTCCCTAGCACTTGTCACGACCTAGCCTGGATTTGAGTCCTTGGCCGTACTGTGTTTTAATTTCTGGATGTTGAACTCCATCGGGTCTCCCGATGTTGATGACTTAGAATTAAGGTGCATTGTGGTTTATATACACACACACACATCACATATATATATATATATATATATATATATATATATATACATATATATATATATATATACATATATATATATACATACATATATATACATATATATACATATATATACATATATATGTTGAATTAAATTTGACCGGAGCTTGGGCTAGAATCAACATTTTGTTGATAGACTCAAGTTTTCTAATCAAAGGTCTTTGATTAGAAAACTTGAGTCTATCAACAAGAAGTTGATTCTAGCCCAAGCTCCGGTCAAATGTGATTCAACATGTATAAAAGAAGAATTACTGCCCACTTTTACGAATATATATATATATATATATATATATATATATATATATATATATATATATATATATATATATATATATATATGCCAATTAACCACAGGAGAAGGGAAGCTTGCAGACAGTAAGTACTTGCGTATCTTACATCTTCAGTCTGAAGATGTAATATACGAAAGTACTTACTGTCTACAAGTTTCCCTTCTCCTGTGGTTAACTTGCATTTTTGTATCATGGTGATATGATTGCTTGCATGTATATATATATATATATATATATATATATATATATATATACCAAAGGCTTTTTCCCCCTACACGGGGGGTAGCCAAAAAGAAAAAGGCATAAAAACCATTCCCATCCTTTCCATTTCCCATACATTCCACTTACCTCCACCCTCCTCCCTCCCTCTTATCTTGGCACCTCCTGGATGACGGGTCATCCCTGCATCCTGTCCACTGCCCTGGGTCAGAAGCAGTGTCGCAAGACACAGCATATCCACAGCAAGGCCGCTTCATAAATTCGGCGACCCTCCCCCCCTTTTCCGTCCCCCCATGCAGAAAAGGAGTAGGGGGGGAGAAATCCCTTCGGGCTGCGTCAAACTTTTTTTCTCATACATACTTCCTCACCCCCCATCCCCCACCCACTCCCCCTCACCCATCTCAGCCTCATCTATACACAACCCTTCTCCATTCACCCCTATAATCTGTCCTCTCCCGTCCTTCCTCTACAGACATTCATCTCTTTTGTAATGCTCCTTTCACCCCATCTATCCATCTCATCCTAGGACGCCCCCTCATATTCATTCCTTCCACCTCCGCCTTCCACACTTCTTTTACTAATCTTTCTTCGCTCACTCTTTTCTCCCAGCTCCCTTTCCATCCCTGTTCTCCTCCTCACCTCCTCATTTCTCACTCTATCTAGCCTAGTAACCCCTATCATACTTCTGAGACATTTCATCTCAAACACATTCAAACTCCTTCTCTCTTCCTCTCTCATGTTCCATGTTTCTACCCCGTACATTGCTGTTGGCACAATCACTCCTTCATATAACCTCCTCTTAGCATCCATTCCCAGATGTCTATTTCTCATTACACTTTTTAATCCACCAAGGGATTTACTCACTTCTCTTAATCTACATTCTACCTCCACCCCCACTCCTCCCTTTCCTGTCACATTCGCAACCAAATATCTAAAATATCCACTTTCTCCAGTTTCTCACCCTTAATGCTCACCTCCAGCCTACTGTCACTATCCCCTTTTTCATCTCATCACCTTACGTTTACCCACATTTATCTTCAGCTTCCTTCTTTCACACACCTTCTCAAACTCTGTCACTAACTTCCTCAATCCCTCCTCTTATCCTGCTACAAGCACAGTGTCGTCAGCAAACAACAACTGGCTCACCTCCCACTTTTCTCCATTTTCTTTAATCATCTCCAACCTCTGACCCACTACCCTTCCATTCACCTCTCGCACCACCCCATCCATGTAAGACTGAACAGCCAGGGCGACATAACACACCCCTGACGAAGTCCCATCTTTACCTCAAACCATTCACTCTCTCCATTTCTAATCCTAACGCAAGCTCTACTACTCTTATAAAAACTCTTGACTGCTCGTAACAGCTTTCCTTCTATCCCATATATCTGCAGTACCTCCCACAGGGCTTTCCTGTCTACCCTGCCGTAAGCCTTTTCCAGATCCATAAAAGCCCAAAAAACATCCTTACCTTTTCCTATAGCTTTCTCACATATCTGTCTTACCACAAAAATCTGATCTACACATCCCCTACCTGTCCTAAAACCACACTATTCCTCACCAATTACTCCCTCTGTTCCTCTCCTAATCCTCTCAGTCAAGATCCTCCCATAAGCATTCCCAGCTACACTCAACAAGCTGATCCCTCTGTAACTACTACACTCACACTTGCCCCCCTTTCCTTTGTAAAGCGGAGCTATACAGGCACTCCTCCAGTCCTCCGGCACTCTACCCTCTCTTAAACAAACATTAAATAACCTCACCAACCAGTCCACCATAACTGTACCTCCTTTCTTCAGACATTCTGCATGCCATCCATCCAACCCAGGTACCTTACCTGCTCCCATCCTCTTAACAGCGGCTTTCAGTTCATCCTTCCCTATTTCTCCTCCATTTTCCTCACTCATCACTCTCATTTTCTTAGTGTTTCCCACTGCAACTACCTTTCCCTCCCTATCCTCCTTCATATTTAGCAACCTAAAAAACTCTGCTCACCTCCCTCTCGCTGCCTTCTCTTCCATTATCATCTCTCCATCTGCACCTTTTACCTTTTCTTCTCTACTTGATTCACCTCCTCTTCCCCTTTTAATTTCCTTCGAAAACATATTTTTATTACTTTCAAAATTTTCTGTCATACTCTTTCCCCATTTCACATCTGCTCTCCTCTTTGCTTCCTTTATCTTATGCTTAACTTCCTTTCTCTTTACTTTGCACCTCTCGTACGATTCCCTCGTCCTAATTTGTAGCCAATCTATGAATGTCATATATTTCCCGAGTTCGTATACTTACCAATGTACTATCATATTGGAGATGGGTTGAACGCAAACTTTCGTGTATGTGTATGTTACTCGACCATACAGATATATAAGAAGAATTGCGCTCAATTCATATCTCTCTTCATGGTGTATTGGTTTAGTCACTCAGCACTGGTAATGTTGTTCTTGCCGCATTAGTTCGAGTCCTCGGACGTACTACATTTCAATATCTGCATGCGCTTAGATGGCTTAGAATTAAAAGGCATTGTGGTCGATAAAACACACACACACACAGACACACACATATATATATATATATATATATATATA
>NW_027467731.1:35000-55000 GCF_046742065.1 Oratosquilla oratoria
AAGACTTTTAAGTGTGGAGTACATGTTGGTGTTAGCGTGTGTGTTGTGTCTAGGATACTAGTGTTTTGTCTAGTTTCCTGTATTTGTTTGCTGCTAGAGTTTTGACTTTGAAACTTTTTCGTCATACATGCCTTCGTTCCATTTCTCTATAATATGGTTTAATGTACCTGGGTCATCTTGTTCGGGTACGATTTTGTATATTCCTTTGTCTAGTCATTGTGTGTCGTTGTATGTATTGGGAATGTTTGGAATGCGTGTGTTCACTGCTGTGTATATTGTGAAACTTATTTCCTTATCTTAATTGTGTTCTGAGTCTATGTCATTTATTGTGGAGTTCTGTGCTTGAGGAGTAACGGTTTTGGGTACTTGTGGTGTAGTTGGAGGGGGTGGAGTGAGAGGAGGAGGAGGAAGTTTGGAGGTTGTCAGGCTCCTTTGTTGTAACGGTAGCTTTGCTTTGGGTGGAGGAGGGGGGGGAGGGTGGAGGAGGAAGTGGGACAGATAGTGGGAGCTTGTGAGTTGTTGGTGGGGGAGGGCGTTTTTGCGTTGGTGGAAGGATTGTAGGTGGGGGTTGTGTTCTTGGTTTGTATCTTTATTCCAAGAATAGATTCTGAGGAGCCTGCTGAGAATGGGGTGATATTATTCTTTATACACAGCTCTGTTAGGTATGTTTGGAATGTGCCTGGATGTGTAATGTTGTGTAAGTGTGCTGAATAAATCATGCCCACTGTCTGTAGCTGTACCGTATCAGACAAAGTCAAGGTGATTCGCGGAATTCCTGTGGGTTGGAGGGTGGCGGAGGTAGGAGGGTGAACAATGCCTGATGAGTTATTCTGGACTGCACCCGCGTAAGTTTTAGCCCACTTAGTTTGAAGAAGATTTTTTCCTTTCCTCCTTACGCATTGGGCAGCATGCAGCAACTGCCATATGATTTCCTTCACAGTTTAAGTATTTTTGTGTTGTTTCAGTGCACTGTTTGTGGGTGCATCCGTTCTGAGCGCAATTTGAACGAATGTTATCTGTGCTGTGGCATTGCTTTGTTGTGTGGTCAAATTGATAACACTTTAGGCATTGTATTATTTCAGTGTTTTCTTCCCTGCGGATTCTTTCCGCCGGGATATACATATTGAAGGCTTTGATGCCTTTATTTAGAAGTTTCTCCGCCTCGCCCTCTGTGGTACATGTTATTTTAAATATGCGTGTTAGTGTTCCCAGTTTTGAAACCTGAGCCTCCCTTAGGTATTCGTGTTGTCTATGTATTTCTTGTTCTTTTTCCTGATCCGACCTCTCACCTATCCATGGATCTACCCACGTGCAGTAGACTGTTCTGCGTGCCTTTTGAGCTGGCAACAGTACTGTAGTGAGACCCACTTTACTTAGCTTTGCTTTCGACTTAGTGTCGTGGAATTTTTCCACATCTTGAATGTTGGCGCAAAGTACATTGTACCCTTTGCATGCTATAAATATGTTCACTATGGAGATGTCTTGATTGACGGTTGTAAGGCTGTTCCATGTTTTCTTTCCTAGTCTGTGGCATCTTGTGTTAAGAGGTTCTATTTTATCTTGTTTGTGTAGTTGTTCCATTGTAGTGTTGTATGGAGGTGTGTGTTTGTGTGCTTTTCTTATGATCTTGTTTTGTGTAGCTTGTAATTTTTTGTATGTAGTGTTGTTTAGTGTGGTGTTGAGTATTGGAGGGTATTCTAATTGTGGTCTTATTAGTGTCTTATATAGCTTTAATTGTATTTTTGTGTTTAGTTTTTTAAATCTTTTTAGTTTTTTATTTGTGTTGTTAGCTATCTTTATACGTGTGTTTATGTGTGGTCTTATGCATTGTGTTCCTATGCGTGCTCCTAGTGTGATTATTTGTTTTTTGTATGGTATGTTATTTCCTTCTATTGTGATTGGTGTTGGTTTGCGTGCGGAAATGGAAAGTATTTGGAATTTTGTTTTATTTGTGGCTATTTTCCATTTCTTTTCGTATGTGTCTATTGTTTGTATTTCTGTTTCTGTCTTTTTGGCTAACATATTTCTACTTTTGTGTTTGGAGTAGGTGATAATTTGTGTAGGGTCGTCTGCGTATTGTATTTGGAAGCAGTGTGGTGAGGGTTTTGGTATGTCTCCTGTGTAAAGGTTGAATAATGATGTTGATATGATGCTTCCTTGTGGTACTCCACTGTGTAGTTTGAATGTTGGTCCTGTATATGTATTTATTTTTATGTTTGATGTTCTGTTGTCTAAGTAGTTGCATATAAGTTTGTTTGTGGGGTCTGGTAAGTTTATCTGTTGTATTCTATATTTGAGTCCTTCGTGCCATACTTTATCAAATGCTTTTGAGATGTCTCTTGAAACTATATTGCATCCTTGTTTTTGTTTTTGGCTGTTGGCGATGTGTTCGTAAAGTGTTGCTAGTGCTGTATGTGTGCCTCTTCCTGGAGTGAATTCGTGTTGGTTTGGGTTGATTTGGTTGTTGTTTACTAAGTGAGTGTATAATCTATTTGTAATAATTCTTTCAAATATTTTGGCTGGTACTTCTAGAAGAGAAATTGGTCTGTAATTCCCTACGTTTGTTGTCTGTTTGTTCTGCTTTGGAATGAATATGAGTGTGGAGTGTTTGAATATGTTTGGGAAGTATCCTAGGCTTAATGTTTCGTTTAATGTTGTTGTTAAGTAATCTAACATGTTGTCTGGTACGTGTTTTAAAATTATTTTGTTTATTCCTGATTGTCCTGGTGTTTTATTTTTTCATGTTTTTTATTATGGTTTTGATGTCTTGTGTTATTATTGGTTGTGTTATTGTGTTTTCTGGGTCTAGTCCATTTAGATCTACTATGTCATGTGGGGTGAGTTCTTGTGAATGTTGTTGTAAGTGATCTTGTATTATTTGTTCGTGTGTTTGATCAAATTGTATGTTTTCTTCCGGAGTGATTTTGAATGTGTTCTCCCAGTGTTTGCGGAATGCTGTTTCTTTTTCTTTGTCATTATGGTATTTTTTGTTGTTTTCTATTATGTATGGTATGTTAATTGTGTTGGTACCTGTTAGTCTTTTTATGTCATTCCAGAAAAGTTTTGAGTTTTTGGTGTTTATGTTTATTTTGGTCATTAAATTGTTCCATGTTTCGTTGTATATATATATATATATATATATATATATATATATATATATATTTTTTTTTTTTTTTTTTTTTTTTTTTTTTTTTTTTTTTTTTTTTTTTTTTTTTTTTTTTTTTTTTTTTTTTTTTGTCCTTGTGGTTTGTAGCTGGTGTGTCCGGTGCCGGAAGGCTAACAGGATCTTGTGTGATTATATGTGAGAACACCAGATCTTTCTCTAGTAACAGTGAATGTGTTCGTACGTACGTATGGGTGATGTGTATTCGTATGTGTGAGTACATGTGGGAGGAGTATGTGACGTCATACGCTGATGACGTTGGACGTTTTTGATTGGTTGTATGTGTGATTTGATTGGTGTATAGTTGTGTAAAGAGAGGAGTATGTGTACTTTGAAAGTTGTGTGTAGTCTACAGGTATGTGAAAGTTGGGAGGAATCGATGATTGACGTTACTTGGTCCACAGAATGACTTTGGAGATGTAGACAGAGAGTAAATTTTTTTTTGTTTTTGCGAGGGTAGGAGTGCATCTCCGCGTTCCATAGAATGAGTTTTGAAATGTATGCTGGTAGCTAGGGCACAATACAATTGTTTCCTAGTGTGTCATGCAATCATTAGTTAATATTTTTTTTCCTTCAATCATTAAGCTCCTTTACCATTATTTCAGGATAATGTAAATAAATTTTTGGATACTAGTCCTGATATGACGCGGAAAACTTAAAACAAAATGTAAGTGTAAGGTATTGAAACTGTCTTCATGTCGGAATATCTGTCTGCATTGAAAATTGATGTTACTCAAGTTGGCACATTTAGATGATGTGTTTTCCTCGGTATAGTCCTCTTCGTCTTTTTCATGGAAGGAACCGACTAATATTCATTTTTTTGTCTTGGGGAATTTGTTCTGGCTTGACTGTCGACTTAGTTAGGGAATGATGTTATTTATAATGCGCGTAAGTAAGGACCTTGATTTTTTTTCATATACCACAAATGAAAGTAATAGCCTTGACAAATAAGGTGAGCCAAGGAACTTCCTTACACTATTCTTCTTCTATTACCGTTATGGCAAAGTAAATAACTGCAGTTCGGTAAATAGTTACCGAAGTGCTTGTAAATAAAAATGGTTATCTTTTTATCGTTCTTTAAGAAACGTATTCGTGAGAATGTGTATGAATTTAATGATATTGTACGTTTAACGCAGTAACGATTTAAGTTTTGTATAAACCATATGCAATAAAAACCGCAAACCAAGCTATTGCTGCTTTGTAATATATAAGTACAATAAACTACTTTTTTGGTTGTGTAATGTAAATGTAAACCGTACTTTTCGAGTTTTATATTGAGTGAATCGAAAATATATATTAGATTTTTTATTAGACATACAACAATCTAATGTCCCATTTCTATTTTACGAGGTAGGACACTGAATAAAAAAAAATATATATTGGTTTAATTAGAAGGAATTATTATTATTTTTTTTTTCTATTGGGAATACTCCTTTGTAGTGCAATATTGTAGTTCTGATGCATTATCTCTTTTAAGAATAAACCGTAAAATTCTGTCAATATGATAATCGTTCATTACTATCATTATTATCATCCCCTTCTTCCTAACACCACATTTCTATCAATATCGATTTTTTATACGCCATTGCCTTCGCCAAATACACAAAACATATAATTTTCAGAAAAGGTATAATAAATGTCATATGACTTTTCAAATTGCCGTGCAAATTGGGGTTTATACCGTCTTTAGTGGGTTCAGGATCGAAGTTAAATGCTATAATCATTCGGCCGTTACTGTATGCGTCATGTGTTACCAAACGATCATTACCTCTCCCTAATGTTTGCAATGTGTTTAGATATAGATCAGCGTAATCCTTTTAGTCTAAATTAGATTGAATGTTATATACACTGCGTCCATTAATATGTAATTGTATATTACTTAACGAAGCATAATGGAAATAAAGTCCGTTTTTATTTACGGTACCGTTAAAAGCCACCATATCAATAGTTATTAGATAGAGTTTGTTAGGTATAACGTTAAGAAATAAAGTATTCATCATAATACTGTTTTGTCCTTTGGAGAGAACGTATGATTGGGCCACTGTTTTTAAGTAGGCATAATCAATGATTGATCCATTTCTAAACGATGTATTCAAAGCGTTTATGGCTTCCTTGCGAGGAAAATTTTTCGTAACTATTGATTCATATCTGTCAGTAGATGATTTGAACATTTTGTTTAGGTCGGACGACTTTAATATGAATTCAATCGGTGCTAAATCTAGTCTTATGCGAAGATCGACACCGTCTAGTAGGTAACTGTCAATATTAAAGATATTGCACATTAGCGGTTTTCATAGAGAAACTCCATTTGATTTGATGTTTTTAATAACACGTTTTCCTAAGTCATTTAATTTTTGAAAATGTGAATTTTCATATTTATCGATTTTACCTGTTCCTTTATCGTCTCGATATAAAAACATGCTTCGCGATAGAGTTTGTACTTTATCTGAAGACATATTTGTAAGAAGTTTAATGTAACTGACGTAATTAAAAATGTAATTATTCTATATTTGTACATTATTGATAAAGACTGACGCCGATATAAAAATGATGATTAAGGCTCCATTTGGTTATACGAAATTTCAAGCATGAGAATGTATTTAAAAGATCAAGAAAGATGTTATCACTTTTTCTGTAATCTGAATTCAATAAAATTACCCGGTAATGTTTTATCATAATCAACATTTACAAGTAAAATTTCAACATTTAGTCTGTTTTCGATTGACGTTTCAAATAATCTGAATCTAAGAGGTCTGGGGGGAACATTTCGCTAATTGTAGATGTACAATTCGGTACGGGGGTTTCATTTTGGGAGGTTGTTACAATCTCTCCCACTGGCATTATTACAATGATACGGCAGTTCTAGAGACATTTTCTATAACGTGCGTTTACGTTTCCGTACTTTTCTTCCGCCTTTCATTATTTTCCCCACATTCTTCAAAGATTGAATACTTCTGTTTCTTAATGTTTGCTTTAATTTTGTCTAATCTTTCAATAGATCGCTTAAAACGTTTTGACCGAATGTAAGTGCTTCAGGTATTACATACTTTAAGGGGAACTGTATTGCTTTTTTTACGCGATGCCCGTCATCCAACTTAATAGATCAGTATTCTTTTATTATAATTAGGTGATTTAAATGTCGTGATATCGGCCAATTCTCCTATTTTCAATAAAATAGGGCTTGAAAATATTTCTAAAAATCGTCTTCTGACGGACGAGCACTTGTTAATCCATGGAAATCCCTTTTCATAATGTGTTAAATCTATTGGTTTATTACCTCATAAACCCTTTTTCTCGTATATGTAACACTAAAGTTACAGAATCACCTGATCGGATATGATAACCGAAACATTTTCAATTATATTACTTTGTAAAGGGTATAAATTAATACAGATTTTTTCTTAGCTGTAATGTTACCTACAGGTTTTGTATCCAATATATTCACTTGTTGTGCATTGAAACGTGTAGGATGAACAATATCACTGTAAACAAAAATATAATTTATAAGATTTAGTGTCTGAACCTCGCGAGGGGCTACAATTGCCTTTGTGACGTTCTTGCGCCATTTGTGAATATCTAGTAACGTTTTTCAGAGTCGAAACCTAATATCTTCGATATTTTAGGTAAGAAATGTAAATACATTTCATCCCACACTGTAAATGTCTCAGTTGGTTTAATAATTTTACAGTATGTAGGTAACAATATACGGTTCTGAGTGTAACTAAATTCCATTAGGATATATCTATTGTCGAAGAAATATGAATAAATATTAAAATGGTACTTTCCCTAGGTACATACTTTAGTATTTCTGTATATGAATTTCCAGATTTACCTAGTAATGTTATAGAGAATTTATCATCTTGTTTCAGTGTGCATATATTCTGCGGAAAGAGAACATTCATTAAACACACTACATATTGTTTTTTCTGGATTTAAGATTAAAGGGTGAATGCAAATCCGAACTCCCTAATGAAGAGACATATATGTAATACTCTTCTTGATTTTCCATGATTAATCGATGTTTACTAAATCAGCACTAAACGTTTTCTGATTTATAAAATGTTGTTAAGGCCCTCAAACAGGATATTGAAACTTATGTTTTTTTGTTTTGTTTTTTTTACAAAGTTTTTTTGTTGTTGTTCATTATCAATATTATTATACTTTGGTTACATTACATCACTACATTACATACTATTTATTGATTAGTGTATTATCAATATTATTATATTTTGGTTGCATTATATCATTACATATGTTATTTGTTGATTAGTACATTATTAGTTACACCTTATTTCTACATTACATAGATTAGTACATCATTAAGATGATCTATTATCGGTAATCATTTTCTCAATACCATTTGTGTCATCGTTTTCTTTTTCCTCGTAGTCAGTTAATAATTTTCGTTTTCTTGGTGATAATTTCATTTGAGTCAACTTTTCTTTGGCGTCCGACGAGCACCAAAATTATGTCATTTTGTGCTAAAGTGTTGGACGCGAATTATTTTAAAATTGGATAGTACTTGTACCACAAGTTATCTTGCAAACCAGCACCGCTTCCTGCAGGGAAGATAACGCGATTTATAATTTCATAGTTGTAAAATTTATGCCTCAAGTAACTGCGAAGTTTCTCGAGCCCTTGCTTGCACGCATTCAGTCTGCTTACGGGGCCTGACGTATACGGTCGGTGAACGTCTTGTCCACCGACGTCTAATTTTTTTTTTTTCTTTTTAGATTGATCTTGTTGTTTTCAATATGTGTACCTGCACTATAATGTGAATTAAGAGCTGCGATAATAGATCTATCCTCTTGAATGTACATTTTAGCGTCGCCAAAAGTACTTTGTGTGTCGCCAGGAGTACTATGTGTGTGCTGTACAAGGCAGATCGCTCTATGAAAAGACACAAGTGATCATATTTGTTTTGTAGAGAGGCACTAACTCCATAGGGTTTTATCTCAATACAATTCGTAACAAATGCAATCACTGTATCGTCTACATCGTATTTGTCATCAGATATTTGACTCTGTCTTGTATATTACATATGTAGACTCCATCGCGAATGCTAAAAGCCCGTGTCTGTTTTGAAAGTGTATACACTATACACGTGCAAGGGGGGGAGTCTCCTTTTTGTCCTCCTGCCTTCAGGGTCGTAACCTATTCGACGATATCGTACATCTGAAACTCCAGCACTCGAAGTAAGTGGTCTACCATAGTCTTACAATGTTCAAAAGCGGTAACGGTACTTTCATAATCCAAGTCTTTCTTCTTAAAGGGATCAAATTTCGCTTCTACTTCTGGCTGTGTGAAAACGTTAGCACAGTTCTTTAGCCTTGACCGAATGTTCTCTTTATAATATGCAGGATTTGTTTGCGCTATTAATTTATCATAAAGATCGAACAGATGCGTGATAATTAACAGTTTCTTAGCCAAATGTGCATTTTTCGACTGCTCACGGTATGATTTGTTAATACGTGCGTTTAATGCACCTCTTCTTTGGTGGCGTCTTGCACAACCATGTTGTCTCGAATGTTTGTACACTGTGTAAATCGTGTTTATATACCCTTTCTAGGTCGATGGTATACTACTTGTTTATATATACCATTCCTTCACAACTAACACCACAGTCGGACGAAAGAAAGAGTTGAGTAAGCGAAACTATATATTTCGATTGCTAACTGCAATCCTCTTCAGTAGTACGAAAAGGATTGCAGTTAGCAATCGAAATATATAGTTTCGCTTATGCAACTCCTTCTTTCGTCCGACTGTGGTGTTAGTTGTGATCTACAAATGTGTTACTAAATTTCTCTTTATTTGTTTGGTTTTATTCGTTGTCTCGAGATCATTGACACCAATATTTCATATATTTATTGTTTGAAGATTAGTATGCAATCCATTTACATCTCTTCTTTCTTTTTGTTATATTATTTCGTTGCTTTAATTTGCGCTTATAATTCGCTTTATACGGTTTCGAGGATGCGGGGTAAAATGACATAGCGCTCCCTCCTACAGTTGATATCTTTTTTAATTTAAGATTTTCTATACAGTATGGTGGCAATGAGATAAGATTAAAAAGTAATTTTAGCTTCTGTCGATCTCGTTTAGACACCGGAGACCCTTGCACTTCTGACAAATGCAATATTTCTAAAACATTTATACCTGTAACAGGTGATGATAAATTCCCGTTTTCGTCCCAACTCACGATATATATATTTTTTTTCTATATAAGGTATTCTCGTACACTAGGTTTTATGAAAAAACCGACTTTATCTAATAGGGACGGGTGTACATCATCTATTGTAGGATGAAAAATGTTGAAGGTAACTGGATGCTGCACAGCTTATTGTTGTTGTTGTTGTTGGTTTTTTTTTTGTTTTGTTTTTTTTTGCTGCTGCTGTTGTTGTTGTTGTTTTTGTTGTTTTGTTGTTGTTTTTTGTTGCTTTTGTTGTTGTTGTGTTTGTTTTGTTGTTGTTTTTGTTTTTGTTTTTGTTGTTGTTGTTTTTGTTGTTGTTGTTTTTGTTGTTGTTTTGTTTTTTTTGTTGTTTTTTTTTTTTTTTTTTGTTTTTGTTTTTGTTGTTTGTTTTTGTTGTTTTGTTTGTTGTTGTTGTTTTGTTTTTGTTGTTGTTTTTTGTTTGTTTTGTTGTTGTTTTTGTTGTTTTTGTTATTTTGTTGTTTTTGTTGTTTTTCTTGTTTTTGTTACTTTTTTGTTGTTGTTGTTGTTGTTGTTGTTGTTGTTTTTTTTCTGTTGTTGTAATGGAGAAGTTGGGGCTACTGTTGTTAAGGCTTGTTCCTCTCCTTGAATGAGATTAGTTTCGCGCTCTTTATATGTAAGGCGAAATTTTTCGGCAAGAACTTTAGGTACTAAACAGTATTCGCGTACAGACATTATACTTTAAACAGATAAGATAGAATTGATAATACTAACGTTAACAAAATACTTAATACAGAACCTCCTTTTTTAGAAGTTAAATGCGTTTTCTTTTTATTTGAAGGTGTCTTTTTATAAGCTTTTCTTTATTCAAAGATTTATGTTTCCTTAATTTTTCAATCATCTTACTGTCCAACGTAAGATTTCTTTACAAGAAATTTGAAAATATTTCAGATATACAGTTAATATGGCAACCTGTTAAACCTTTAATGGTTTTAACACGTAAATTTTGTTTTAATTTGGAAATCAGCTTGATCAAATCAAAGTTTTTATAAGGCAGGGGTTGCTTTTTTTTAACCATTAGAAATTTATTTCATGTCACGAGAATTAATCCATCGTTGAGAAGATACTGGATAACCTATAAGATGAACATAGTTCGCCTTGGCATTCCCCCCATCTTTGCTCTTTAATGATCTCAACCGGGTAATACCGTAGCCGGGTAAAGCTGCGAGCGAAAGTTCAAACCTATAAAACCTTCCAGAAATGGCTTCGTTTTCTATGTCGTGCAACGTATATACTCGTATGTTTAAATCACCTACGTGTGATATTTCAGAAATGCGGAAAATTTCCTCAGTATTTTGTGTTAGATATGACTTATTTTATAATTGGTCTATCTCTTCTAGAGCGCACGATACGTACTATCCCCCGACTTTCAATGTAGAACTGTTGTTTCTTTTTAATGTATTCGACCTTTTATTTTTAAATAATTGGCTTAAACTGTTTTATGCATAAGTGTTTATGTCTAGTGTTATGTAAAATAAATGGCGTTATCTTGTTATTTTTTAACCCAGTATGAATTATATGCTTTTACAATATCAGGTGTTTTTTTTTTTATATATGAGTACATCTGTAGATTCTTTTTACCAATGTTCCAATTACATGTTCGGCTACAGAGGCCGTTTCATGAGAATATACGCTACATAGTTTAATATTCTTAAATTTTAAGTAACTTTGTACATCTTTATTAAAAAAAATGACCAAAATCGGTCCATAACCTAGTGCATGATTATCGTTAGAATTTAATATGTTTTTCAAAGCTTGTAAAACATGTTGAGTATTTTTTCCTTTTTAAAAGCTGCAATTGTAAGTATTTAGAAAAACGTCAATACATACCAGCATATATCTGTAACCCTCATTATGTTTTTGTAAATTAGAAAAACCGCACGTTAGAATAAATCTCAGCTTACCCGCAATAGCTTTGAGTTGTTGTTTTTGTTGTTGTTGTTGTTTTTGGGGGGGGGCTGAAATATGTGTAAAGTGTAAGCTGTAGAAGTCTCGAGATATTTTTTCACGCCGGTTTTAGTAATAATTGGTTGCCATCTTTTAGCAGCTTTATATAAATTGTCAATACTAGAAAATCCATATGGAATTGAATAATCTTCATATAGAGTTTTAATTGAAAAGTATTATTCATTTATGAAAACAACTTCACACGCATTACCTGCAGTTATATTCGTTCTAAACTGTAGTTTGGAAGGAGTGTAGAGATCTAAGTTCACCAAAAGATAAGCGTGGGGGTTTTGACACACATACATATATCAAGGCTTTTCCCCCTTGCAAGGGAGGTAGCCAAAAAGGAAAAGGCATAAAATCATTCCCACCCATTCCATCCCTGAATACACTCCACACCCCTCCACCCTCCCTCTTATCTTAGCACCTCCTGGATGACGGGTCATCCCTGCACCTATGACGTGATTATAAATTTCAAGCACTTTGCAAGCTTTATCTTTCCCGAAGCTAAACACTCGATTTTATTATTATCTCTTATTCGAAATAACACAAAGTGAGACGCGTTAAAACTTATAGTTCTGGAATATTTACCGGGAAAAGAATTGAGTTATCAAAATAACCGAGAGAAGATGATGCCTACCTCTGGCAAATGCTTCGCTTACAAACTCGATGGATGGAGCTTTATTGAAATCGTCGTCTAATATCAGTAAAGTATGATTTAATGGGTCGGAATGCATGAACTATTCTAGAGGATTACATATATCTTTGGAAAGTATGAAAATGATATTTAAATTGTTATCAGTTTCTAACGGCTGCGATGTCACCCCACATATACATATATATCTTGAAATATATGACCATACTTTTTCACTAAACTCGTTGTAAATTCTGTCTTCCACTCCCTGTTGCTCTTGCTGTTATGATTCTAACAGGTTTTTCTAAATATGTTCAAATCATCTGACGTATACACATCAATCATTTCTAAGTATGTAATTGCACGTTCCAGGTGAATATTGATCTAGTAACTTCACATGATCAACTGACTTTTCTTTTCTTTGACACGCATTATATATACGAAGAAAACTGCACATGGAAAATAAAACAAAGCTAATAGGAAGTAATTCTAGAAATAGTTTATTATGTTAATAGTGATAATATATACATATGCATTTACAGTACACCTTATTAATTATTTATCTGATAGCTCTTTTTGCTCTAACTATAATTTGGTAACGTTATATTCTTATTATCGGCTGAAAGAAACCTGCACAGCGAAGCTATAGCGATAATCCCATACCACACTCCTGGTCATATGGCCATTTCCCGAAGGTTGAGTGTGGTTTGAATTTTCCGCCAAAATCATCGGAAATTTAAAATTCCCGGCTCTGTGCAGGCATGCGCATTGTCGACCCCACCTCCCCCACCCAATCCCCACCCATCTTACCCGGCTAGCTCGAGCCGGACGTCGCGTCACGTAGATCGCGGAAACGGGACCGAGTGGTTAACTCGCTGCCCACATGGGAGCAGGCGGTCCCGTTTCCTGCTGGTTAATCGTCTGTTAGTTTTATCGCTTTCCGCTTGGCTGCTGGTTTGTCTCATTCTTCGACTTTGATTTTATACGAGCACAATCCGTCCCCGTCTTCGAGCCGTCCCTGGTAAACAACCCGGGTCCTCTCGGAGGACAGGGGACGTGTCTTATGGTACGGAGTGTGGCGCCCCCCAGGGTCATCAGGCCTCTCGGCAGCGCCATACCTCTGACCATCATCGGTCCTCTATTGCCTCACGGTTTGTTTCAGGCCCTAGGCGTAGACTTTGACCATATACGATCGCAATACGTCCCCGTCTCCAGGCCGTCCGTGGTAAGAACCCGGGCCTCTTTGAAGACGGGGGGGACGTGTCTTATGGTACGGAGTGTGGCGCCCCCCAGGGTCATCAGGCCTCTCGGCAGCGCCATACCTCTGACCATCATCGGTCCTCTATTGCCTCACGGTTTGTATCAGGCCCTAGGCGTAGACTTTGACCATATACGATCGCAATACGTCCCCGTCTCCAGGCCGTCCGTGGTAAGAACCCGGGCCTCTTTGAAGACAGGGGGACGTGTCTTATGGTACGGAGTGTGGCGCCCCCCAGGGTCATCAGGCCTCTCGGCAGCCCCAAACCTCCGGTCATCAATGGTCCTCTAACAGCCTCATAGCTTGCTTCGTCAGGCCCTAGGCGTAGACTTTGACCTTATACGATCGTAATCCGTTCCCCATACGTCTTCGGGTCGTCCGCGGTAAGAACCCGGGCCTCTCGGAAGAGAGGGGGACGTGTCCTATGGTACGGAGGGGGTGCCCCCGAGGGTCATCAGGCCTCTCGGCAGCCCCATACATCCGACCAATAATGGTCCTCTAACGCCTTAATGGCTCCCTTTGTGAGGCCCTAGGCGTAGACTTTGACCTTTTCCACTCGTAATCCGTTCCCCATACGTCTTCGAGTCGTACGTGGTAAGAATCCGGGCCTCTCGGAGGACAAGGGGACGTGTCCTATGATACGGAGGGTGACGCCCCGAGGGTCATCAGGCCTCGGCAACCCCATACCTTCGACCAATAATGGTCCTTTAACGCCTTATAACTTTCTTTGTCAGGCCCTAGGCGTAGACTTTGACCTTTTCCACTCGTACTCCGTTCCCCATACGTCCTCAAGTCGTCCGTGGTAAGAACCCGGGCCTCTTGGAGGACAAGGGGACGTGTCTTATGATACGGAGGGTGGCTCCCCGAGGATCATCAGGCCTCGGCAGCCCCATACCTCCGAGCTTCAATGGTCTTCTAACGCCTCACGGCACCACCCTCCTTCCAGGTTTCTTAAAAAAAAAAAAAAAAAAAAAAAAAAAAAAAAAAAAAACACCACCCAGCCCTTCTCATGAGCCACAGCCAACCTCTCATCAACTTCACTTGGCTTGAGTTTAAAGATGACTTACCTGATGTTCCACCCCCAAGTAAAACACAAAAGAACTTTAGACTTAGGGAGTCTAGTGTTAGTTAAAATGAGTATAAATTAGTTCAAAGAAACTACAATCATTTAGTGTAATGAGAAGAGGAAAATCAGTTTTAAATAGTACAGTTTAAGTTGGCGCAAAGTGCTAGGTATTACATAAATAAAATGCCTTGACCTTGGAAAAAAAAAAAAAAAAAGGTCGAAATGGACATGACTTCTCCTATTCAACTTAAGCTAATCTATAGTCATGATGGTCAAGAACTTTACCATGTTGAAATTAATTTCAACGCTCACTGTGACTCAGGTCGAAATGACCATGACTTTTCCTATTCAACTTGAGCTAATCTACAGTCATGATGGTCGAGAATTTTACCATGTTAAAATTAATTTCGACGCTCACCGTGACTCAGGTGGAAATGGACATGACTTTTCCTATTCAACTTGAGCTAATCTACAGTCATGATGGTCGAGAATTTTACCATGTTAAAATTGATTTCGACGCTCACTGTGACTTAGGTCGAAATGACCATGACTTTTCCTATTCAACTTAAGCTAATCTGTAGTCATGATGGTCAAGAATTTTACCATGTTAAACTAATTCAACGCCCACTGTGACTCAGGTCGACATAAACATGACTTTTCCTATTCAACTTAATTTAATCTACAGTCATGATGGTCGAGAATTTTACCATGTTAAAATTAATTTCGACGCTCACTGTGACTTAGGTCGAAATGACCATGACTTTTCCTATTCAACTTGAGCTAATCTGTAGTCATGATGGTCAAGAATTTTACCATGTTAAACTAATTCAACGCCCACTGTGACTCAGGTCGACATGAACATGACTTTTCCTATTCAACTTAATTTAATCTACAGTCATGATGGTCGAGAATTTTACCATGTTAAAATTAATTTCGACGCTCACTGTGACTTAGGTCGAAATGAACATGACTTTTCCTATTCAACTTAATTTAATCTACAGTCATGATGGTCCAGAATTTTACCATGTCAAAATTTATTTCAACGCTCACTGTGACTCAGTGATGTCACGGTATGATAAGATGACGTCATTGTGATAAATTGACGTCACCATGTAGTCCTATGACGTCAATTTGTGTCCCTGTGACGTCACGAGACGATCCTATGGCGCCATGATCAATCCGGTGACGTCACAGTATAATCACATGATGTCACTAGGTATTAAACATATAGAAGTCCGCTTGTGGGTGATGAGACGTCACAAATTGCCATAGCACACTATTGGATGAAGACGCTCGCCACGGGCTTCGAGAACTTCCCGCGGGAAGACTTGGGGTGAGTTGAATACATACCGAGGGTCCAGGCCCGTCTTCGTGGGAGACGCTCAGGGAACGTCTTCACCCAGGACGAAGCCTCTTGACTAACGCCCACGGACGAGGTCGCTCGGAAACGAACTTGGCCTCGCATACTCCCTTTCGGTTTCTCGCTTACCCCGAGGATCTTCACGAAACTAGTGAGAGTGGTAGGCGTACGTTGGACGGAAGCAAGCGTCTCCACACTCATGTTCCTAGACGGCTAGTTGATGCATTTGCCCACCGGGGAGGGTGCATCGGCCGACATCTCAGTGGCTCTGAGTGTGTTGGCGGACGTGGAGTTCGGGGTGGACTGGGACGGGTCTGCCCTTGCTCCCACACAGAGACTTTATTGGCTCGGGATTGAGTGGGACACAGTCAGCGTCCTTCGGGTGCTCCCCTGCGCCAAAAGAGCGTGCTTCTCTCACACGTCCTCCCTCCTTCGGTGGCGGGGGGGGGGGGGGGCCTCAACTTCGCGACCCCGGCCCTTCCACTGAGCCGCTTGGGGCGCCGACGGCTGGTACGGGAGGTCGACAGGAGCATTACTGCTTCTCCCGCGTGACCTGCCCGGGCCGATACCCTCAGCACTCCACAGGTTGCGTCCCTAGCTTCGGTCGGGGGCCCTACGCCGGTCGCTGGAGTTTCTCCGCACCCACTCTGTGGAGCGGGTGCGGGACCTAGGGACTGGACATCGACGACTCCCTTGGGGACACGGTGTCTCTACCACTCGGTCGCCCCTGTCCCATGTGTCGCCATGGAAACGGCTCCACCCCTCTCATCTCAAAAAAGTGGAGGGGGCAAAGGGCGACCGAGGAGTGGGGAGGGGCCAGGAACCGTTGAACAGGATACAAATTTCGTATAATTTACGCATTGTGTGAACAGTGCAATGTTGTGCATGTCACATTCTTCGGCGTGGGTACTTGACGTTTCTGTCTCCCCTCTACTGAGTGATAAAATGAATAAGTCTCCCATAGGAAAGACACACGCAATAACGGTTTGATTCAGGCTTCACCTCTCCTCCCACCTGTCCTCGTCTCATGCATAGCTTCGCTGTGCAGGTTTCTTTCAGCCGATAATATTTCTTTGTCGCGGCTCGTGCCGCTTAAATTCTTCTTATCGGCTTAAGAAACCTGCACAGATTTAGGGTCCCTCCCTCCTCCCACAGGCGAAGCCTTCATTTCTCATTGAAGTGACGCGACGTCCGGCTCGAGCTAGCCGGGTAAGAAGGGAGGGGATAGGGAGGGGGAGGTGGGGTCGACAATGCGCATGCCTGCACAGAGCCGGGAATTTTAAATTTCCGATGATTTTGGCGGAAAATTCAAACCACACTCAACCTTCGGGAAATGGCCATATGACCAGGAGTGTGGTATGGGATTATCGCTATAGCTTCGCTGTGCAGGTTTCTTAAGCCGATAAGAAGAATTTAAGCGGCACGAGCCGCGACAAAGAAATATTCTTCTTCTTCTTCTTCTTCTTCTTCTTCTTCTTCTTCTTCTTCTGCTTCTTCTTCTTCTTCTTCTTATTTTTCTTCTTCTTTTTCTTCTTCATCTTCTTTCTTCTTCTTCTTCTTCTTCTTCTTCTTTTTTTTCTTCTTCTTCATTTTGAGACTTTCCTTGTTTAGATCACTCAGTAAAGAGATTATAATTGATGGTGAGAGTCTTGAAGAATTTGAGGAGTATAATCATTTAGGGCAGATGGTGAAAGTGACGAAAGATCATGACAATGAAATAAAAAGACATATTACAATTGGTTGGAAAGTGTTTGATAAGTATAATAAAATCCTGAGAGGCTCTCTACCTTTATGTTTGAAACGTAAAATTTACAATCAATGCATTCTGCCAGCAATAATCTACGTGTGTGAGACTTGGAAACTAACGAAGGCGATGGAAACAAAACTAAGGACTGCACAGAGGAGAATGGAGAGATCAATGATGGGAATAACGCTGAGAGACCGAAAGAGAGCAAATTGGGTGAGAGAGCAGACTAGAGTGAAAGATATTGTGGAGGCGGTAAAAGAGAGGAAGTGGAATTGGGTAGATAAGTTAGTGCGAACGACTGATGAACGATGGAGCAAGTGTGTTACTGAGTGGACGCCGCGAGATGGGAGGCGTGGAAGGGGAGACCAGACAGAAGGTGGAGAGACGAGATCGAGAAGTTTGCAGGAGTGACGTGGCAGATGATGGCGCGGTCGTGTGAATCATGGAATGCTATGAGTGGATTCAGGATGGCTCATTTGATTGATTGATTGAAATATTATCACTTCAAACTCTAATATGTTAGAATCTATGTCAGTATAACACAATTTAACTTTATCCTCATAATTCGATTTTAGTACATTACAGCAAAAGTCATAAAAATCAACTTTTGCACGTTGCAAAATGTAGAAATCGATATATTGAGAATAGTTTAAATGGAGCTTGGACTTGTTACTTATGGTAAAAATACGACTTGGTTTGAACGAGATAACTCTTTTGAAAAATGGATTTCTTACATTTCGTAAAAACTGCTCTCTTTCATTACATATAACTGTATTTGCTGAATAACTTCTAGGGTTAAACAAAAACCGTCCAAATATGCTATTAAATAAAGCCTTATGTATCTTATTTTCATCAGCATTATGGGATTCATTTCTTAAACGCACATTTTTATTGATGAAGTCTTTTAAGTATGATGTTCGGTTGAATCTATTTCTGCCGTGTATTTCTTCAATTTCCAATCCCTGTTTCATGAATATCTGAAGCAAAGGTAAGATTATCAGATAATCCCGTTTACCTGTAAGTGTACCCAAGGTAAAACGAATACTATAAGGTACGTTGAGCACCACCACCCCCTCCGCGCACCTCCACCATGACGTCATAGGAAATTCAGAGGGGGAGAGATTGAGAGGTGGAAGAAAATGTAAACTTTTAAGAAAACCATCTGTATGTATGGTAAACTTTAAAATTATACTATGATGTTCACATTATACTGAAATTACTCAGTATCACTTTCTTATCCTCAAATTATCAGTATCGAGATATGACCGCCAGAAAAGTTATAAAAATGTTTTCCATGCTTCCACATTAGGTGGATTATATTAATATTACGAGTTATTAGATGGGATGACATGTCAATTTATATGTTGTTCAGGTAGCCTAGATGAGGAAGATATTATACTGTTGATATACTGCTGAATATAAACCCAGTAGTAATGACACATAAAAGCATCATATGGTTTTTTATTATATTACATTTTGGATTTGCGTGGATTTTATATGTAGACCTTTATCTCCACCAAGCTCAGTTATGTTTTAACCGGATTCTTTAGTCTGTTTATTTGCAATTGAATGTTGCTAATAAATAGTTACTTTCAAAATGACGGCTGCATACATATCCAGATGACCGAGTATTGTGTGTGCCACATAATTCAATCCATTTCTTTCCAAGTTCTTTATATTTGGGTAGTGAAAAGAAATGTATATTTTTATCACCTTTCAGTCTAACGGCATTGCACTTCTGCATTATACAAACTGTTGGCATCTTTATATGTTATTTGTCTGCCTTAGCTACCCCTATAATCAGAAGATGGAGCTTCGCTCCACACACTGGTGTGTGAGTGACTGACAGTTCTCGACCCGCGGAACCCTGGTCTCGATATTTACGTTGACGTCATCATCTACCTGCGCAGTGGAGAGGTTTTCTGATTCCCCCCACCCACCCACCCCACCCCCCCGCTAACGTACCTTATAGTATTCGTTTTACCTTGAGTGTACCTACGAGCTTCGTGGTAGATCTCGGGAGATTTACACCTGTCTCTCCAACTACTTTTTTTATATACGGAGGTAGCTCCTTGCAACTTATATTTAGTTCCTGTAAACCTAATGGAAGTTCATCGGTTCTCAAAGCTAAATTCTCGCCTAAATGTAATGTATCATAATGTATCATAAACCTACATCTCCGTCAATTCTTCGTTCTGTTAAGGGCATTTCAAATAAGAATAATTCCATTTCACGTTGTTGTAATGTAAGGACATTAGAATAGGGGAGAGGTTTTGTCATCACAATTTAGGTAATTGGCATATTTCTTAAGATGATCATGGTTTCGCGTTTTATCTGAAGGATCTACAAAGATTTTACTACAAAGAGCACACTGTGTCTGATTTTGAAAATCCATTTCCTCCTCGGAATTCATATTATGAGGATATGACTTAGGTTTCAATCTTAAATAGCTCATCGTTAGCCGGTCTATAAAATGTGAGGCTGCATCAACACCTGTGTATATGTATTTATCTAAATTATGACCCTGCCTATCTAATAATATGTATCCGTATGCAATAGGCAACTGCATTTCCAAAAGTGTTATCATTTATTTGCATAGAAACACCCGAAATGTTTA
>NW_027467731.1:60000-85000 GCF_046742065.1 Oratosquilla oratoria
TATAAAGAGCAATTTTGATAATAACATCACCTTGAATTTAGGTTTATTCAAACTAGATTACTTCATCATTAATAGAATGATAAGACAGTACCATAGCTCCAAATGTCCGTGGACTTTTCGGTCACTTTTTTTTTTTTTTTTTTTTTTGTCATTGCTGTTTTATTGTCTTATTATTATTATCATTATTATTATTATTATTATTTCCATGTATATATTTATGTGCGTGTATGTAATTCGTCTGAAGGTTTTATGTGGCAACCTTCCCCAATTTTCTTATTTCTGTATAAATATTGTTTTATTTCTATTTCTTGTACTCTGAGGATGTCGTAATAGACGAAAACGTTTAGTATTCCTAACTTTAATTTCCCTGTGGTGTCTGCATGATACATACGTATAGAAAAAGTTATGAATTCAAAATACCGCGCAGTCCTACCCTAGCAAAAACAAAGTTTTTACTCTCTACCTACATCTCCAAAGTTATTCTATGGACCAAGCAACGTCAATCATCAATTCCTCCCAACTTTTACAAACCTATAGACTACACCCAACTCCTCCCTTTACACAACTATACACCAATCAAAGCACAAATGCAACAAATCAAAAATGTCCAACGCATCAGCGTATGACGACACAAACTGCTCCCACACGTACACACACGTACGCGCACACATCACCCATACGTGTACGTACGAACACATTTACTGTTACTAGGGAACGATCTGTCATTTTCATATCTACTTGTGTGTTCTCCAAGATGAGGTATGCAGGTTTGGCACGACCCGAGGCAGTGGCTGCGGCTGCGGCTGCGGCAGCGGCGGTAGCGGTGGCGGTGGAGGTGGTGGTGGAAGCGGCGGTGGTTACGGCTGCGGTGGCAACACAGCAGTGACTACGGCTGCGGTGACGGCAGCGGCATTGGCAGCAGTGGCGATAGCGGTGGTGGATGCGGTTGCACTGGCGGCAGCAGTGGTGGCTGCGGCTACAATGGCAGCAGTGGCGGTGGCTGCGGCTGCAGTGGGGGCAGCCGTAGTGACTGCAGCTGCAGTGGCGGCAGCGGTGGTGGCTCCGGTTCCACTGGTGGCAGCGGTGGTGGCTGTGGCTGAAGTGGCGGCAGCGGTGGTGGCTGTGGCTGCAGTGGCGGTAGCGGTGGTGGTTCCAGCTGCACTGGCGGCAGTGGCGGTGGCTGCGGCTGCAATGGCGTCATCGGTTGTGGCTGCGGCTGCACTGGTGGCAGCGGCGGTGTCTGTGGCTGCAGTGGCGGCAACGGTGGTAGCTGCGGCTGCAGTGGCGGCAGCGGTGGTGGTTGTGACTGCACTGGTGCCAGCGGTGGTGGCTGTGGCTGCAGTGGCAACAGCAGCTGTGCTGCGGTGGCCACGGCGGTAGCTACGGCGTCCACCTTCAAGTGTCGGGTCAAGGAGGAAACTACGTTCGAGGGAGCCATGTTTGTCAAAGCTCCTGCTGGTTCCCTCGACAGTGGTGAGGGCAGCTGTATCGTATGCTGAGTAGTCATTTTCTCGGGTTCAACTATGTGATACATCCGAAATTTAGAAAAGTGTGTCATGTGGTAAGAGGCTACTAGCATGGGAAAGCTTGGTTAGAATGGTGGTAGGGCGGATTGTTTTAAATTTACACTCGAGGATTGTGAACCATATTGTTGGGTCGCGGCTGGAGAAAGGGTGTGCGCGGAAGGCACTTATTTCCTGTGGGTGATCGTTCGTCATGCTTACGTGGTTAGTATGCAAGCGATGTTCGCGGGCAGCAGGGTTGGGCAGAGCAGTCCGGGTTGGTGGGCCTGGGTAGGCTGGGTCAGCAGTCAATCCGGGGCGGCGGGACTGGGTAGACTGGGGTGGCGGGGCTGGGCAGTCCGGGGCGGCGGGGCTGGGTAAATTAGGGCGGTGGGGTTGGGCAGGCCGGGACTTCGGGGCTGGGCAGGTCGGGGCGGCGGGGCGGGGCTGAACAGACCAAGGCGGCGAGACTGGGCACTCTGGGGCGGCGGGGCTGGGCACTCCGGGACGGCGGGGCTGGGCAAGCAATCTCCGTGCGTGCGCGCGTGTGCACACTATACATCTAAAGGGTTGACTCTTCCTTTCAATCATTTTGCATTAGATGCTCGGCTCAACTACCACTCACTGCCCGCAGTGTGGTTGATGCTCAAGAAAGATAAGAAGTACTACAAGACAATTTGGTATAAAGATACATGCACATAATGTTGGAATAATGGTGGTATCAGGAAATACTAATTATCAATATTAGATTGACTTAATTGTATAAGCACGCGGAAGCAGATAATATTTCCATTAACTTAGGCAAATGGTACTCTTATGAAGTTGTCGCTTGATTTCGAAAATTGTAGTGGGGGAGGAGATTTTGGTGGAGAGGATTGGTAATGGTCCTATATTCCAGAAGTAGTGTGAGTTTGTGAGGGGACGGTCTCTACGTCGAGGCCACGGGGGACTTTTTTGATATGATCTAAGTGCAAGACGGTCTCTGTAAGATCGTGCAATCTTAACGCTTTGACTTTGTTCTTTGACTTGTGCCCAATGATACGATAAGGTTCAGAGAATTTGGGGGAGAGCTTCGAGGTTGGAGTGTGGTTAAGGGTGTAAACAATGTTTCCAAGTTCAAAGGCACAAACTCATGCTGATTTGTTATGCAAATGACCATTTCGTCCTTAGATGAAGAGTATTATGAATTCTCTTGAAAAGATTTTAAAATTTGTTATTTTGACCTTGACATAATCATCAAAATTGTAAATGGGAGGTAATTCTGAAAGAAAGAGGTTACATGGGAGCCTTTTGTCCGAGCCAAAGAGGATAAAATGAGGTGATTCCGATATTGACCTGTTAATGAAACTATTTATGCAAGCTTGAATCATGGGGACATGTTCATCCCAAGAAGGGTGTGAAGATCAGAAGCAAGGTATTTAAGAACATTGAGAATCTTTCTATTTTGGCGTTGAACTAAGCCATATGAACTAGGGTGATAAGCAGTAGTGTTGCATGTTGTAATTTGAAAGTAATTACAAATGTGCAAGAGAATCTCACTATTGAATTCAGCCCCGTTGTCAGAAATCAGAGTTTTTGGTGTAGTGAAGAGGAATATGAGTTTGTCAATAAGGGTCTTTGCTACGTGTTGTGCTGTCACGTCTGGTAGGGGGAAATAATACAAAATTGTGAAAAATGGTCGACACAGACAAGGAGATATTGGTTTCCGCTATGTGAAAGTGGTAAATTAAGAAGATCAACACCGACTTCGTCGAATGGTTTATACGGGGTAGGGTAAGTTAGAATTGGAACATGACCGCTGATATGACCTTTGTGAATCGCACAAGGGTGACAAGCATCAATGTGGGCGAGTATATCCTTCCTCATGGTTAACCAGAAGTAGTGCAATCTGGCTTGTGTAACACATTTCTTCTTGCCAGTGTGCAGCAATGGGGGAATCGTGTAAGAGTTGTAAAACTTCTGGAATGAGGTCCGTATGGACTACAAGCTGGAGGAATTATCTGTTGGGATCATGTTGGTTCGTTAGTGCTGTTTTGTGATACAGAATGTCATCAAGTAACGTCTAATTGTCGAGATCGGGAGAAAAAAAATTCTGTATCAGTTGTGTCTGCAGATTCCAGAAAGCATATGACACGTTTCCAAAGAGGGTCTGATCTTTGCGCTGCAGCTACGCGCGCTTGTATAGGAGTTACTGAAATTAGATTCTGAGTGATGGTCGTAGTATGGCGACTGAAAGTGTCTGCAACTATGTTTGCTTTTCCTTGAAGAAAATGAAAGTTAGGCGTGAATTATTGTATGATAAGGAACCAGTGGACCAGTTTTCCTGAAAAACTCTTTCCTTTGATGGCCTGTGTATACGTGTATGTCATAACCAAGGATGATCTCTGAAATGTTTGACTACGTATATAACAGCTAAAGCTTCTATGTCTGTGACTGAGTAATTCCGTTAGTGTTTGTTGAGTGTGCGACTATCATAGGCAATTGGTATGAGTTTTGTGCCGTGTTGTTGCATGAGGACTACGCCAAGTCCGATGTAGGACCCATCTGTGTATATTGTGAAAGGAAGCTTATGTTTTGAGAGGGCAAGGACAGGTCCCGTGGTTAAAGTTTTCTTTAAGTCATTAAAGGATTTCTCTTGGTCAGGTGTCCAATTGAAGGGGGTGTCCTTCTTAAGTAGCAAAGTTAATGGTGCTCCTATATCAGCGTAACCTTCAATGCCACGCCTGTAAAATCCTGATAGACCAAGGAATGAACGTATGTGTTGAACAGAAATAGGGTGTGGAAAATCAATGGCTACCTTGACCTTGTCCTTTGAGGCTAAAATTCCTTGTGAATTAAGAACATACCCTAAGAATCGTATTTCTTTCTGAAGGAAGGAACACGTCTTAAGCTTCAGTTTGAGACCTGCTTTCGTTAGTCGTGAAAAGACAGTGTGTAGAGTGTGTAAATGTTTGCTAACGGATTTGGAAGCTATGGTCACGTCATCGAGGTAAATAAACACTGAATAACCTATGAAACTTGCAAGTACTGTGTGTATAAGTCGTGTGAGCACTGGGGTAGCAGAAACGAGACCCATGGCTAGTCGTTTGAAGTGATAATGACCTGTGGGTGTGCTAAATGCTGCCAGTGGCCTAGACTCTGAAGCGAGGGGAAACTGGAAATATTCCGACATAAGGTCCAAAGTCGTGAACACTATGTTGTTTTCACCGACGAAGTGGAATATATCTTGTAATAGAGGGATGGGATGTCAATCTGGTATTGTAAGTTTATTCGACTCTCTGATGTCTACTACTGGGCGGAAGAGACCATCATGTTTAGGGACAACAATGAGGGGGAAATTCCATTCAATGATTGATAGTTCAATAATATCTTGTGCAATCATGACTCGGATAAGGTTATCTACAATCATGCGTTTACTGTGTGGCATTCTGTATGCGGGAATGTAACATGGTTTACAGTTCTCACGAAGATGTATATGATGCTGAATAAGATCACTGACTCCAAGGGGTTCATCTGGAGTAGCAATGGTATGTCTGAACTTGTTGCAAAGTGCAGGCAAGTCTGTTTGTGCACCAGGGAAGTCTATGGGATTAAAATGTGATGCACCAATGGGTTCCTGTGCTGTGAGCACGTCGTAAGTTGTGGTACAATCTTGAGAAGTGGAAAATTTGTCATCCATGACTTTGATGCTTGAAGGATATGCTTCGAAATCGCAAATGTTCGTACCGATTGTGAGATGGAGGGGTGTGTTAGTGTTATTGCCAATTAAAATGGAAGTATGACTTAGGGTTGATGGCTGAAAGCAGGGAAATGCAATTGACACGGCATGTTTCTGGCATACAGAGTACATCGGTGTCTTCTGCTTGAAAAACTCGTAAGTGTATCTTTGTATACTCACGAGTGAACGTCGTCTTTGGGCTGATAAGCACTGCGTGACTGCGTTTGAATGTAGATAACGCTTCGGAGACTGGGGTGGATTTGTTGTTGAACTCTTCTAAGAGGGGGCAAGAAGGTGTCCTCAGGCGGTGAAAGATCAACGGTATTTACTGGGTGTTTTTTCCTGAGTTTTGCTGATTTGTACATGCGGGAGGAGTTAGTGCGTCTGTTACGTTTGGAATGCAGGCCACAACTGTCAGTAAAGTAGAAGAGTTAGAATCCTGGGAAGGGGTTTGGGTAGTAGTACAATTTGTGGTAGCAGCTGGTGCATCCTCGTGTGATGAAGCGGACTGAATTTGAATGGGGATAGAATCAACTGACGCGGAATCATGTTCTGCCCGCTCGGCCACGTTGAAGTGGTTGACTTTGTGTGAGAAGTTGCTGATGGCAATGCAGGGAGGAAATGATTAGTATAAATTATGTCATATTGAGCAGGGCAAATTATTGTTATGTTACTTCATGAATGTTAAACCCATGAGGATATCAGCAGAAAAGTAAATGTAGGTGGTAACTGAAATGGCTGGGCACTTATATTTGATGAAGCTAATGTCGAGGGAGAATTTATCAATGATCGGGAATGGTACATCATCCACATTGCAAAGGTTGACGTCTGAGTTCCAAAATGGTGACACATTTAGTTTCGTTGCGGAATTTGTGGAATATGTTTGTTGACATTATGTTAACTGAGGACCAGTGTCGAGAAAGATTGTCACTATAGTGTTGCTATACGTAGCATTGAAAATTAAGGAATGGGAATACATGTCTGGAATATCCAGGGTATGTACCGGTAGAGTTGATGAGTGAATACCCGGGTATGGAGTAAATCCCCTTGGTGTGCACTAAGTCTTTGCATTCTGTAGTCACAAAGGAGATGTATTACATGAATGCCTTGAAGGAGATGTGTTACGTGAATGTCTAGCAGGGGGGCGATCTGGGGATTCTGGTCTGTGTTACCTTTGTACTAGCAGTACACGGCAACGATCACTCGCGTAAAAACATGTACCGTGATGATCGTAGTTTCGGTTTGGTTGTGAAGGGTTTCTGCTATGACACGTGTTGAAGAGGTGTCCTGCTTTGTGGCAGTATGTACAAACCAGTTGTGTTCTTGAAGGAGAGCGTTGGCGCGAGAGATGTCGAGTGCGAGATGTATGTCTTGATCTCGTATTATGTGAGGGGGACCGTGTGACCTGGGAGGGCGTAAGAGGTACTGACTGGCTCTGGATCTGGGTGATAGCTTTGTCCGTGTCAAAAAATTTCCTGGAGAACTCACCTAGTGTGATACCTGGTGTGAATGGAATTGTGCTAGCTTTGTGGAGTGTATCTGGGTGTAATTGGGAAAATAGTCGAAAGTATGTCATGACTGAGACTATGTGTTCCAATGAAATTTTGCCCTCTAAGACCCATTCTGAGTTTTTTACGTTTTCTCTGAATTGACCTTTAAATGTTAAAGCTATTTTGACCGCTTTCTCTTTGGTGTGGTGTAGACTATGATTGTAAGTTCTAGCTAAAGAGTATAGGGGGAAAGTGCTCCAAATGGTTCAAATCCAGCAAAGGACTATTTAAAGTGCTGCATGAATTCCTGATAGTCTGTGGTTTCCTCAAATAAATTCGACTGAATGACGTCACCAGCTAGTTTGTTATTCTTATCAATTCTGGATGTTAGTATGGATATTTTGGCCCTGCCGTCTGTGATGTTTCTTCGTGAGATCTTTGATTCAACCTCAGGGATGAAATTCTGTACAAGAGAGTTCTTGCCGTTAAAGAGCGCTAATGTTGTCTCATCCTTGACTACGGTCATAAGGTTTTGTGTTGCCATGGTGTTTTGAGTAGCAGGTGAATTTTCTGAAAGGTTGTCAGCAGAAGGAGGGGACATGTTTGGTGTATTGGAAGTAAGCTTAGACCAGCTGAGTGTACAGGGTTGGTATGTCGAATCAGAGGGGTTTGGACGCGTTCATTGACTAATTGATAATAAAAAGAGCAGGGACCATCTGCCTCTTACGTGATAATGAGAACGAAAAATATGTACTTGCCCAAGATGATGTATGAGTGTTAAATGATGATGAAGTTGGTTGAATCGGTAGTAAGATGCACTTGTTAAGGTGTACGTGTATAACACATTTATGATTATTGTGCGCACCAAAGAAGGACAGAACCAAGCCACTCCAAGCCACTGCTCAGCGTGAGATCAGGCTGATGCAAGACCAGTGGTGGGACAGGAAGGCAGAGGAAGTGCAACACTACGCCGACACCAACAATGCAAAGCAGTTTTTCAGTGATTTGAAGACTATCTATGGCCCCTAAAAACCTAGCACCGCCCCTTTGTTATCTGCAGACGGTGTCATCCTCATCAAGGACAAACAAGGCATAACGACAGATGGAAAGAGCACTTTAGTCATCTCCTCAACCTCCCGTCCTCAATCGACCAGGCGGCCCTTGACAAGATCCCCCAAGGCCCACCATTGAACAACTAGATGACCCTCCCTCACTGAAAGAAGTAAAAAAGGCCACAAACAAATTAATTCAGGCAAGGCGGCAGGCAAGGATGGAATTTCAGCGGGGCTATACAAGGCCCTGAGTGAAAAGGCACTTCAGGCATTCAATTCAGTAATGACCAGCATATGGGAAGAGGAGGATATGCCACCAGAACTCTAAGACGCCTCCATTGTCGCCTTGTACAAGAATAAAGGCACACGAGCAGCCTGCGGCAACTACAGCGGCATCTCGCTACTCTCCATTGCTGGAAAGATTCTAGCCCGTGTCATGCTCAACAGACTCTTGTCATCCGTCGCTGAGAAGAACCTGCCTGAGTCACAGTGCGGCTTTCGACCAAACCGCAGCACCATCGACATGGTCTTCACGGTGAGGCAGATACAAGAAAAGTGTATCGAGCAGAATCTCCACCTCTAAACCGTCTTTATAGATCTGACGAAGGCATTCGATACGGTGAACATAGAAGCCTTGTGGGTCATTCTAAGCTTGGTTGTCCAGCAAAATTCACAAAACTGGTCCAGCTCTTGCACGACGACATAACAGAAACCCTGTCTGTTGGGAAGCCTTCCGACCGCTTCAGCATATCCAAAGGCGTGGAACAAGTGTGTGTGCTATTCAACCTCTTTTTCACTCAAGTGCTCCGACACGCTGTGAGGGACCTGGACCTGGGTGTATACATTAAATATCGTCTTGACGGCTCACTCTTTGACATTCGTCGTCTAGCCACCAAAACAAAGATCCTTGAAGCTCTCTTCGCGGATGACTGTGCTCTTATGGCCCACGAAGAGAACCACATGCAAATCATTGTAGACAGATTCTCCTCAGCATCAAAGCTGTTTGGCCTGACCATCAGCCTCAGCAAAACAGAAGTCCTATTCCAGCCGGCACCAGGAAAAACAGCCGATCAACCGTTTATCACCATCGATGGCAAGCAGCTCTCCAACGTCACCACCTTCAAGTACCTGGGCAGCACCATCTCCAACGACGGGTCCTTGGACCATGAGATCAACGCCAGGATCCAAAAGGCAAGCCAGGCCTTTGGGAGACTGCGCTCTAAAGTCCCCCAACGCAATGGTATCAGCCATACCACCAAGTTCAAGGTATACAGGGCAGTGGTCCTCACCTCACTCCTGTATGGCTGCAAAACATGGACATTGTACCGGAGACATGAGAAACAACTGGAGCAATTCCACCAACGCTCCCTACGGTCAATTATGAGGATACGCTGGTATGACAGAATCACTAACCAAAAAGTCCTCGACAGGGCCAATCTCACCAGCATTGAAGCCACTGTCCTCAAGACTCAGCTACGATGGACTGGTCACGTCATTCGCAAGGACGCGCAGCGCATCCCAAGACAAGTGTTATACAGTGTATTAGCCTCTGGGTCCAGGAAACAAGCCCGGCCGAAGAGGAGGTTCAAGGACCCAAATGGGATAGACTATAACCGAAAGAAGTTAAGCCCGTTGCCCCAGATAGGTCATCATGGCGTGCTGCAACGCAAACAGCAGCCAATGCTTTTGATGACGATCGACGTCACCGGCTAGAATTCGCACTAGTGCGTCGACGCATAGCAGCTGCTGCCCCCCCCCCCTCCAGTGACTGGTGTTCCATGCCCACTCTGCAACAGACTCTGCGCTTCTGCCTTCGGACTCCGGAGCCATATGAAAGCGTACCCATAGATATATAGATGACCGCACAAAGACAATGTCGTTCTCGGTTCCCGAGAGACAACCATCATTATTAGATCGGGAGAAACATGTTTTCTCCCTTATATATTTGCCACATGTTAAATGATTATTTTGTATTTACTATTGTATTAATTGATTGCATTTACGTATGCCCATTTTGTAAGGGAAACATGTGGTCGTGTATGCTACCCGCCAATGTAGGCTACATACCGACGCGACGCAGATGCTAGTTCGCCTCCGTTGAGTAAACATTGTTTGTCATTGTGCTTAATATATATATTTATTCAGTTACTTACTTGCTTCTTTGGCCACCCTACTACATATGGTGGTAACGTGTTAAACAATACTATGAACATTTTATTTTGTGTATTTACGTCTTCTGAACGCTACAATTGAACTTTGAAGTGTTGTGATGTGTTGAGAACTTTGGCTAGCCATTTTCATCGCGTACGGTTGTGTTCTCTTCCCCCCCCCCTTTTTTTTTTTTTTTTTTGCAGCCAGATAATTTTATTCAGTGCCATTGAAACAATTCCTACCGATTTCTCTCTCTCTCTCTCTTTTTTTTTTTTTTTTTTTTTTTTTAAGAAATTTGGTGCAGGAATAGTTTTCTCCGAGCGCGCCAAGCGATTTTTTTTTAGTGTTCCCACGTGGTTTTCACTTTAGCATCGGCTGTCTAATAAATCTTATATCAGCGACATCTGCGTTTGCCGAAAGATCACCTATTGTTCCTGTGTGTGTCAGCTGTAATATGAAGCCCGGGTGGTGAAGGATTTTGGACAGACAAATTTATATCTACGCATTTTTTACATCGGTCGGTTATCATTGTTCGCTGATTTCCCTAGTGACTTTCGTCTCCTTTTCCAGTGTTTTTGCACTGTACTCAGGCTTGTATATGTTTCTTGTTTACTTATGACAGGCCGTATTGTGTTTTCTGATTATAGTAAAATAATTGCTCATTAGTTCTTTGTCTGGCAAGGCGGCCTTGCTTTGAAAGGAACTCACTCCACTATTTGCGAGGATCAAGTTACTACAGCTATGGTAACCAACACCACGGGTGCTCCTATCGCCCTCTCTCTTGGCAGTCACTTAGGCTCCATTAAAGTCGTTGATGTTGGTACTTTCCAGGATTCCCTACCTATCATGGCAGCTTTTGTGCTACAGTCCCCACAAGCAAGTGATACTGCGCACTTGGCCTCCAAGTTTGCACCGTATGTTGGTGAGCTTGATTTTCCTGATGAGACGCCTCGTCTCATCGAACTGTTAATGACCCACTGTCAGCCTTTGGTTTTGCCTGGTGATCCATTAGGAGTTACAGATCGTGTGGTTCATAGAATTGATCTTTAGTCAGGTGCTCGTCCTGTTTACGTTCCCTCTTACAGGTTGTCTCACTCTCGTCGGCTTATAGCACAGTCCTTGGTTGACGACATGTTACGTGAAGGCGTTGTACAAGAGTCTCACTCAGAGTGGAACTCGCCACTCCTCCTGGTGCCTAAGAAAGACGGATCTTTTCGTCCTGTTATTGATTATAGACGAGTTAACGAGGTCACTATTCCAGACCATTACCCTTTGCCTGTATTAAGTGACCTTCTCCAGCCAATTGAAACTAGTAATACAGTGTTCACTACCCTAGACTTAAAAGAGGGCTTTTGGCAGATTCCCCTTGGAGGAGAAGTCTCGTAAGATCACGGCCTTCTCGACTCCCAATGAACATTATGAATGGCTTCGTTGCCCCCATGGGGTTGCAGAATGCTCCCTTGACTTGCCAGCGATTGATTGAATCGCCTCCATTTTTCATGGCCTAGTGGGGGATGGACTTTTTGTTTACTTGGATGATTCCCTCTTAGTTTCCAAGGATGTGGAAAGCCACTTCACTACGTTATCCATGGTCTTGCAACGTTTTGCTGAAGCGCCTTTGTTGGCATTCCCAGATTATAATCTTCCCTTTCCTAATTGTACAGATGCTTCTGGTACAAACTATGCCTTCCATATCTACTCCTTACAATTATTATCTCCGTTCAAGGGGTCCTGTGTCTTCATAACTGTATATGTGCTTTGTTTGTGTTGTTATTCATGTTTGTCTTGATCTGTACTTCATTTTATTCCTCTATTAAGTATATTGAACTATACGTGTACCTCTTGTTTAGGTATTAAGTGCCATGTCCCGGACGTCCGGCAATTGCTATATTTTGTCTCTTGTTTAACTAGCGCCAGTTCGTATGTATCTATATTTTGTATGCAGTTCATATGTATCTACATTTTTATGCAGTTCGTATGTATCTATATTTTGTATGCAATTCTTATGCGTTCATATGTATAGTCCTTATATGTCATGTAATTATATAAGTTCATGTAAAAAAAAAAAATCTCCCCACACTTTTGTAAGGATACTCTATAATGTGGTGTGTGTGGAGTATGTTATCTTGTGTGTTATGTTTATGTATTAGGGTGTGCTGATTTAATAATTCTCTTCCACACTTTTGTAATCACTATTGTGTGTGTGAAACATGCTATGTATTTGTCTATTTTGTCTTGCTACGGTCAAATGTTTTTCTCGTTTGCTCGGTGGGGTCACCGAGTGGTGGTGGCCAAGTAATGTTATGGTGTACATGTATAGCATCGTACATTTGTGATTATTGTGCGTATGTATTATTAGATCTGGAGAAACGTGTTTTCTCCCTTATATATTTGTCATATGTTGAATAATTATTTTGTATTTACTACTGTATCAATTGTTTGCATTTGCATACGCTCCTTTTGTAAGGAACCATATGATCGTGTATGCTTTCCGCCAATGTAGTGGCAGCCGCGAACGCTACCACCGCTCCATTGAGTCGTGTGTGTGTGTGTGTGTGTGTGTGTGTGTGTGTGTGTGTGTGTGTGTGTGTGTGTGTGTGTGTGTGTGTGTGTGTGTGTGTGTGTGTGTGTGTGTGTGTGTGTGTGTGTGCGTGTGTGTGTGTGTGTGTGTGTGTGTGTGTGTGTGTGTGTGTGTGTGTGTGTGTGTGTGTGTGTGTGTGTGTGTGTGTGTGTGTGTGTGTGTGTGTGTGTGTGTGTGTGTGTGTGTGTGTGTGTAAATATAATTTTCAGAGCTTGTGTTTAAAAAGAATTACTTTTATATTCATTTTTTTTTTCTTGCTCCTTAAACACTAAACTATAACTTTACTATTAGTGTGGGAATTTCTCCGTTACGAGACAAAAGTGTACACTTGTTGTTGTTGTTGTTGTTGTTGTTGTTGTTGTTGTTGTTGTTGTTGTTGTTGTTGTTGTTGTTGTTGTTGTTGTTGTTGTTGTTGTTGTTGTTGTTGTTGTTGTTGTTGTTGTTGTTGTTGTTGTTGTTGTTTTATATATACGTTTGTTCTGCACTATTTTTCTGTGGTCATTCACTCATCTCCACGCAATTATATTCCATGTTGAGGTAATTAGTTAATATGTTATCGGCATCACTGTTTTCCATTATATTTCCTGTTGATTAATTTCTTGTTTTCAATTCAGTCAAATTTTCTCCAAGTAGGACAGAAGTTACTACAATCGCTGTTGTTGTAACGTATATGTTCAATTCCCACTTCCATTGCGCAATTTTGATTCCATTGTAAGTGTTTTTCAATTTAGCACTCCTAGCTGAGTTGGAAATACACCTCAATCTTCAATTGTAAAAGCCTCATTTCACACTTCGTCTGCAATGGATACGGGAAATCTTTCTGGTCAAAACCCTTCATCATCCAATTTGCATTCTTATCATTTAGCCACAGTGGTCCATGATGAGTCCTCGCAGGAAATATCATTCAATCTGATACCTTCGAGGAGACACTAATATATAAGGACTTGTCTCACATGAAAAAAGAAATTGCTGAAGTTACAGCAATCGGTACCCTATCCCCTCCATTCAAATTAGCTTTGAAACATGATAAAGGTCCCTATCTCACAAAAAAAAAAAAAAAAAAAAAAAAACGGGCGCTCAAAGTAGCCTCTTCCCTTAAAAAAAGAGCTTCGTGAATTTCTTAAATGTTGCACATGGATTCCAAATGCTCAAGCTGCAGTCTCGCTTGACAATGTAGTTGCTCTCATCTCATACTTTGAATTCCTATCTCACTTACATCCTGATACACTACAAGGGCAGCAAATGTGAAAATTGCGCCAGATACAAAGCTCACGGGCTTTTTTGTTCAAATTCAGTGAATCCCCAGGTACCACTGCTAGAATTGAAAACCAGACGATCCCTTTGTTACAAAGTCGTGTGGTAAGTGCCAAACACGCAGTATTTTGGTAGGAGTTTATTGCGGAGATCTACACACAAGTAAGACAGGAAGTGATCTGTCACAAGCGAATGCTTGGGGGGCCTAGCTGGGCACTAAGACGCGCCCGTGGCCTACTTTCTGTTACATTGTTGCTAGGCGGGAAAAAGATTGGGCAAAACAATACATACTAACATATCTAGGTATATACATAGAAATATACAGCAACAAGAGAACAATTACATATAATGATGAATATGCATGCAAAATGGTTAAGGGTAACATATATTTAGTTCCTTAATTCTACGACGTGTACAATTGGCATAGACGCATACGCGTTTAGCGTACGCCTAATGACGTATATATATTCGGTTATATAATTATGTATAGGGCACTTATATAATGTAATGACTACATAGGCTTACTTATACAATACATTTACAATAGATATATGTTGATATTAAGTACTCATGTATAATAAAGAAGTATGACATATACATTAAAGGAGATACATATACAATAAATATATACAATAATTAAGTAAGGAAGGGCTTGGCTACATTACTCCCCCCTTGAGAGTGTAGCGTCAGTGAAGAAAGTCTTTAGTAGTAGTAAAAATCAGATTTATTGTGAAATCTGACTGCCCTGCCTGAGCGACTTTTGTATGGGAGAGCGGAAGTATGAGGGTGGGAGGGAGGGGAAGAGGTGATAGGGTGGCCAAGGTCATTGGCATTTGTGGGTGGTATGGGATTCGGTGGGATGACAGTTGAAGTGTCAGAAGTGGATGAAGTAGGAACAGGAGGAGTGGAAGGTGTTGAGGGTATGTCTGGGGTTACATGGAGACGGGTCTTAGGGCGAGGAGAAACTGGGAGGAAAGCTGGTTTCAAACGATCAATGGAAACTGAGGTTTCGCCTTGAGGTAGTTTAAGGATGAAGTACTTAGGTTCACGTCGAATGACGTCATATGGACCAGAGTACGGAGCCTCCAAACTCTTACGAATTCTGTCGACTCGTAACCAAACTTTAGAGCAAGAGTGAAGGTCGTGAGGGAGATAGGGTGGAGGTGGTGTATGGCAGTCACCGGATGCGAGATCTTGGAAATTGACAGACTGCATTTCCTTGATGAGACGGAGGATGGTTGTGTCATCCGAGGAGTGGGTGTGTTCCTGAGTAATGGCGACAGAAGGGCATAACATATGAGCGCCAGTAACGGCGGTAAATGGGGAAAATTTGGTGACGTGAGGTGTCATGCGATAGCCAAGAAGGACGATAGGTAAGGAGTAAAACCAGTTATCTTGCCTAGCGCGAAGAGCTGATTTCAGAGAACGGTGGAAACGTTCAATCATGCCGTTAGCTTGAGGGTGATAACTAGTAGTACGCATCTGGTGGAAACCAATGATAGATGAAAGCTTAGAGAAAAGTTCACTCTCGAATTGGGAACCTCTATCCGTGATGACATGAAGTGGAACACCGAAACGGCATATCCAGCCATTCACAAAAGAGATTGCTACAGAAGTGGCAGTAGTGTCAATGAGGGGAATTGCTTCAGTCCAACGAGTAGCTCGATCAATGCAAGTCAACAAGTATTTGTATGGGAGAGGGTAAGGATAGTTAGGAAGAGTAGCAGGGGGCAACGGTCCTACAATGTCGATGTGTACCGATTGGAAGCGGTCAGTAAGAATAGATATAGGAGAAACAGGAGAGGAAGTGTGGCGGGTAGTCTTAGACTGTTGACACCTAAGGCATTGTCTTACAAATGTCTTTACATCTCTGTCAATGTGTGGCCAGAAGTAACGTTGTTTGACCAACTTAGAGGTGGACTGAACACCAGGATGAGAAAAGTTATGCAAAGAAGAGACTACGTCATTACGTAAGGGTAATGGAACAAAAGGTCGAGGAGTGTTAGTAGAGGTATCACACCAGAGTGTTAAATCAGAGGGTAAAGTGAATTTAGAGAGTCTAGGCTTGAAAGTTTCCAGTTCGTCATCTGTTGTCTGACTTTGAGCTATGCCACTTAAGTCAAAAGCGTCGAGTGTAACAGCGCATGACGTGCGAGATAAGCAATCAGCGATGACGTTAGTGTCGCCACGAATGTATTCGACTGAAGAAACGTATTCAGAAAGAACAGAGAGTTGTCGTTGTTGTCTGTCAGTTTTAGCAAGAGATTTAGAGTTATTGGCAGCTTCGAGGGTTTTGTGGTAAAGATATAGTGTATCTGTATGTCCGTCAATGAGAGTCCTGAAATGCAAAACTGCGAGGTAAGCAGCTAATAACTCGCGGTCGTAGGTGGAATAGATGCGTTGTGCGTCAGAGAGTTTCTTCGAGTAGAATCCTAGGGGCGTTGGCTCGCCGTCTATAACTTGATAGAGAGCGGCGCCAACGGCTAGGCTTGAACTGTCAGTCACGAGTTGGTAGTTTGTCGGTAATAGGGAAGGGTAAGCTAAGGTTGGACAGTCCAGTAAGGCTTGCTTCAAATTATTGAAGGAGTCCTTTGCTGCGTCAGTCCAAGTGAGACACTTTGAAGAAGGATATTGTTTAAGAAGCTCAGTAAGGGAATAGGCTACGGTTGCAAAATTAGGAATCATGGGCCGAAAAAAATTGATCATACCCATGAAACGGCGCAAGGCCTGTGAAGTCTGAGGCAAAGGGAAATCGGAAATGGCCGTGGTGTGGTCTTTAGGTGGCTTAATCCCTTGTGAGCTAATCTCGTAACCGAGAAAGGTAAGATTTGACTTGAAGAATTGACATTTGTCAAGAGAAAGTCGCATGTTATGCTGAGCCAAAATAGAAAGAACAGTTTGAACATCTGAAATATGTTCTTCAAGGGTCTCACTAGCAATCAGTACATCATCAAGGTACGTAAACGTGTTGTTTACGTTAGCTAAGAGGGTATCTATAAAGCGCTGAAATGTGGCTCCGGCATTTTTCAATCCAAAGGGCATGTACAAAAATTCAAATAAACCAAATGGCGTGCATATCGCAGTCTTAGGAATATCTTGTTCAGCTACAGGAATCTGCAGATATGCACGTTGTAAGTCTAACTTAGTGAATATAACCTTATTATTAAGTGACATGGTGAGAGAGCGCAAGTGTGGTATGGGATATTTGTCATCTACAGTTACATTGTTGAGACCTCGGTAATCTCCGCAAGGTCTCCAGGAATGTGGTTCTTTCTTGGGAACCAAATGAAGTGGGGACGCCCAAGGTGAGTTGGAGCGTCGTATGATCCCTGCATTAAGCAAAAATTGAAACTCATCCTTGGCAGCTTTGAGCTTCTCACCTGTCAATGGCCTTACTTTAAAGGATATAGGGGAAGAATCACCTGTATCAATATGATGATAGGTTGTAGTTTCTACTGGTGGAGGATCAGACAGTTGTCGGGGCGCGGTAAGTACGGGGAATTTTGAAAGAAGAGCAATGGCTCTTGAATCAATATCCCCATAATGTACCGCATGTGAAGAGATAGGGAGAGGAGAAACCTTTAAAGGAATGGTGCATGCAGTGGAAGGATCAAAGAGGAGGCGATTTCTACAATCAACTACTAGTGAGTTATGGGTTAAAAAATCGGTACCAAGAATTGGGCGGACAACATCAGCAACGACGAATGACCATGGGAGAGAACGTCTGATACGTCGAATCCCGAGTTCCACGTCGACTTCGCCCTACGTACGAATACGGGTACCGGAAGCAGTAGTAAGTTGTACTACCGTGGAACGGAGCAGTGGAGTTAAACTTGGGTCATAGGGAATGAGCGAGACTTGAGAACCGGTATCTATAAGGAATTCATAGTTCTTGCAACCTATAGTGGCACTAATGACGAGAGGCAGTCCTGCGGTTGCAAGGGATACTTCTACAGACTGCCCATCAAGTTTCCCGACGTGTTAAGCTGAGGTCCTGGGGATGAAGAACGTGAGTTAGGTCGTGAACTGGGCAACACGTTAGCACTAGTGTGGGACAATATGCACCATTGTTTGCAAGTTCTAGCACTGTTGCCGTAGAAGAGGTGGTAACGGCACACTCGTGGTGTTTGACCGTCATAGAAGGGAGTTAATCCGAGTGGTAAGGTAGTGGATGCTGAAACACGTGTAGTGGGGTCACCACTACGAAACACTGGCACACTATCACTACGCGGAGCCCTTGGCACAGGCTTGTTCACCGATGACGCACTTATCCCTTTGTTTCCGTGGCCATGGGCCATGAGAGTATCAGCGACACGGGCCAACTCATCTAGTGAACCTGCATGTGTAACAAGTAGTGGTCGTATGTCACTTGGCACTGCACGTAAAAACTTTAGGCGGATGAAGTCGTCGTCGACACCGAGTTGCTTACCTATGGTGCGAAGTTCTCGTAGGAAGGTCGTCGGCTTATCATACATGATATTGTTCTGGTGGACCAAGGCATCGAAGAGTTCCGGCGGAGACCTGGTAAGGACGTCGATTAGCGCCTTCTTCAAGCGGTCGTAGTCACCGGAAGTAACGACATCGTCGTCGAGCTGGTTGAGCACAGGGATGGTTAAGTTCGCAAGTGCATGGTTGAACTTAGTTTGGGGGACGGTTATGTTAGCTAGTGCAAATTGCGCCTCTAGCAACGAAAACCATCTTGCCGGCGATGCTTCGTCGAATGGTGGAGGTCGAACAGCGACGGCGGCAGAAGTCGTGGACTGCATAGAGGAAGAAGTGCTTCCTGCTGCTGCTGTCGTCGTTGAAGTGGCTACAGTGGTTGTAGGCGGAGAAGGGGAATTCATGTTGTTGTTGTCGGATGTTTCCCAGTATACGTGTTGCGTATCGTATACGTGTTGCGTGTAGATCAGGACTGTTAACAATGTCGCACACTCCGATTATTTCTTGCGCACTTTGAAGTTCGTAAATGCGTAGTTCCATGCGCGTGCCGAGTCACAGTTTATGAATACGCATAGGCACTTAACCACGTAATGTGTATGACCCTAAATCACTTAGGTATGGAGCACTGGGTATTAGGGTCACTTGGGCACTGTCACTCCGGGAGGTCACCACTGTGGTAAGTGCCAAACACGCAGTATTTTGGTAGGAGTTTATTGCGGAGATCTACACACAAGTAAGACAGGAAGTGATCTGTCACAAGCGAATGCTTGGGGGGCCTAGCTGGGCATTAAGACGCGCCCGTGGCCTACTTTCTGTTACATTGTTGCTAGGCGGGAAAAAGATTGGGCAAAACAATACATACTAACATATCTAGGTATATACATAGAAATATACAGCAACAAGAGAACAATTACATATAATGATGAATATGCATGCAAAATGGTTAAGGGTAACATATATTTAGTTCCTTAATTCTACGACGTGTACAATTGGCATAGACGCATACGCGTTTAGCGTACGCCTAATGACGTATATATATTCGGTTATATAATTATGTATAGGGCACTTATATAATGTAATGACTACATAGGCTTACTTATACAATACATTTACAATAGATATATGTTGATATTAAGTACTCATGTATAATAAAGAAGTATGACATATACATTAAAGGAGATACATATACAATAAATATATACAATAATTAAGTAAGGAAGGGCTTGGCTACAGTCGTACCTTTACAGCTAAGGTTCATACAGGCAATACACGTTCGTGGACTTTACCCAGGAACTGTTCACGGTACAGAACACAACAACGTTCACATTCACGTGACAGATTTGTTACTATTGTTCACAACCAGGCCATCTAGCAAACCGCAGTTTTAAGCGGAAATCGACAAGACCTACCAAATTTTGTGATCGCCATGGACCATATTTTCACACAACGGATTATTGTGTGCTTCAGTCTCAAGCCTTCTATGCTCGAGTACCTTCTCCTTCACGTAATACTCCACATTTATGAATGCCTGGTCAGAACACTAAAATCCAAACGGATTCCATATCTGCCCTCCTAATTTGTACACTTTCAAAATCTGCTCACTGAGTAAATGCTATTTATATTGCAGCCTGTTTTGATAACACACCTCTGTCACTTTATTTATTTATTTATCTATTAATTTATTTATTCATTTATTCATTCATTTATTTATTTATTTGTTTATTTGTTATTTATTTATTTCTTATTTGTTTATTTATTTATTCTATTTATTTATTCATTTATATATATATATATATATATATATATATATATATATATATATATATTTTTTTTTTTTTTTTTTTTTTTTTTTTTGTGAATACAGGCTCCCCAGTCATTATCATGTCAGTAAGAGTTTCCACAATTTCCGTACAACTAGAAAACATAACTATCATTGAACCCCTTGATATGGTACTTTGTAATGTGGATAGTGTTCCGTTTTCTATGATTGCAAAGGCCACACTTGACATTAATTTAGCGGACTCATATCCATCAGTTCCAGTTACAATGAATGTAGCTGATGTTCAGTTTCCTGGTGATATACTCATTGGATTGTATACCATGAAGCAATATGACAAAGCCAATTATCCTTCACATAATGGAATCACTTAGGACAATAATTTCTTCCCTGCCCTGCCGTCAACGGCTTCTCAATTGTGTATTGATAATATTCAGGTGGCTGAGCAGGCTCAATCAGTACAGGATGGTGCATCAATCAGCTGTAGCCCTCCTCTTGATATTCAGTCATCCCCCCTCAAGCTTCGTGCAAGATGTACAAAGAGTGCATGTCAATCACGTTGGTCTAAAGCTTCTAAAAGAAACATAAAGCGGCCATTAGCTACTGTAAATATCTCACCTTCTGAGGAAATATTCTTCCCTCTTTTAGATGAATTCTCCATTACCTCTGCCCCTGTCTCACAGCTGATGACAACAAATATAAATATAGTACATCCTGTTATATCGAGATCCATGATTCTACTCCCTCATGAATATTTCAAATCACAGCATCGTGTTTTCCAAGCTCCGGAAACCGATATGGTCTGTCTGCCAGAATAAAATCGTGTATATCCCTCACTTCAGCCTTATGTTCAAACTCAAAGAAGTGTCAATGACTCTCACGCCCCTGTCACTCTCACCACTGGTACAAGAATATGTGATTTCATTGCGTACCACCCCATCAAAGGTAACTTTCACATAGGGAACCATTATTGAATGCCATCTAAACTCCCTTGAATTCATTGATGCACAGGATGAACTACTTTACCTATGCAATCACTTTCGACCTGTTATTGATCTAGATGGTGAACCACTTGGTGCTACAGACCTTGTTCATCACCATTTTCTTCTTTAAGAAAAATTTAGTCTATGTTGCATCCCTGCTTACAGACTATCTCATAGCAAGAGACTAGAAGTTGATAAACTCATTGTAGACATGGTTGAGCAAGAAATCATAGAACCCTCAATCTCAGAATTTAACTTTCCATTTTTATAGTTCCCAAATAGGATGGTTCCTTCAGCCCAGTTGTGGATTTCAGTGAACTTAACAGACTAATAATATCAGATCAAATCCAATACCCGTTTTACAATAGGTGAGAACAATGTTGTTTTACAACACTAGACCTCATGTCAAGTTACTTTCAAGTTTCCCTTGACTTAGGAAATTGATCTCTCACTGTTTCAGTATACTAATAGGACATTACTACTTTAAAAGATTAGCAATGGGATTTTTTGCACATTCTGTCTTTACACGCCTCATATAATTACCTCTGCACTTCTATTCGTTACCGTCCTAGCAATGAAGCCTAATGCACTGTTAGTTTTATTTCTGGCGCTAATGCACTGCTTCCTGGTTTTAAGGTCCGGATTCACCAGAACTCCGAAGTCCCTCTCGCACTCAGATTTTTCTAAAAACGTGTTATCTAAGCTAAATCTATTTTCGGTGTTGTGTAGCCCTACGTTTAACACGCTACACTTAAGTGAGGAACTGGAAACTGAAAACGAACCGGATGATAGTAAGAATGAATTGAGAAAAGTGGGTAACACAGCTGGAACTGGAGCTGAGAGCAAGAAATAAAGATATATAGACTAAGGGCGGAAAATAACCAGCTGAAGGAAAGGAAGGTTTAGTTATAACAAAATAACAGATTCAAAACAATATAGTTAACTTTTTCACTGGGCTACCCACACTTGCAGTATTATTGTGGGTAGTTAGCATAGTAAGAGATAAGATTAGAAAGAGTTGCTCATCTTTATCTGTTGAAGACCATATACTTATTGTTTTCATGATACAAAAAATTGGACTTTATAATAAGGACAATGCTTTCAGAAATGGTTGAAAAAACTATGATTTCCAAAGTTCTCCGCAAATGGTTCCCAGGGCTGTCAACTGCTCAAAAAAATCGTTTGGCCAAGCAAAGCAGATATCATGCTTATACTTTAATCAGGTCTTGACCCTTGTCGTCAAATTTGTTGGTCGCTCAATAAATATCTCACTCCAATCAACAATGCAGATGCAGTCTCTGTGCTTTCTCTTAAATAACTGTGGAAGTTTGATCATAGTATTTGCTTTTCTTGGCCAAACCTCTCTCCTTCACATTCCACTTGGCCTGCAACTTTTCTCTTTTTCTTTTGAGCGTTTTATATTTGACCTTCTTTTCTATTTCCCTTTCAATTTTGACTATTTCCTTTGCCGTGATATGCTCAAGTATTGTAGGTGTCTAGTTTGCATCCTCTGGATTGTCAGATCTGTTTCCTGTCAACGAATGAAAATGATTTAGTTCATAGAATTATGAAACTAGGTAGACCCTTAAATGTAATAATGAAAGAGGTTGAAATTGAAAGACAAATAAGCAATTAATGAGTCAATAAATCATCTTTTAATCAACTTTTTTTTAATGATTCGTAGAAATAATAGTATGCTATGTATAGAAATAATTATCTAATGGTACAGATGACTAGAGGGACGTTAAAGTTTACTTTATGTCATATAACCACTATTATTTGTTTGACTGGTTTACCACAGACGCACTATCAGCTGTGTGTCATGACTGATTCAGAGTAAGTTCATATTAATGGTAAACAAACCTAAAATAAAATGTTCCCCTCAGATGAAAGCATTTGATATCTGGTCTTCACTCCATGTCCTCCAATCTTCGCGTCTGATTGCTCTTATCCAATTCTGCGCTTCTCGAGCGGCGTTGATCCTTCCGGCATCTTGTAAAATGGCAATTCCTTCTTTTCCCCAGTTTTCCTATTCGTGCAGCCAACTGCGCAACACGTTCGAGGTATATTTGAAGCAACAGTACTGTATGTTTTGTAAAAATAAGTCTTCAACACAGGTGTGTGAGCTGTGTAAATCCCTTCGTGACGTAAGTAATGAATGTAAACAAGATATTTCCTAACTACAGTGATGCGTGCTTATCGTTTCGATGTAAACAAAGGGAACCCGTCTATTGCAACTTGCTTATCTCCTCTGTTTAGCATTGTAGATATCAGGTTAGGCCGACGTTTCGTCAATTTTAACAGCCGCATAAAGGGTATTTCCTGCTGACTCGGGGGTCTTCTTTACCCGCCTTCGCAGGGAAATATCTGCAAAGTTCTTTTTTCTATTAGTACAGTACTATCGATGTTATTACCACTGCTACTACTTGCTCAAAGGAAGCAGTAAATGCTTACAGCATTGTGAAGCTATTACGCTATGTGGTTATGCATACTTCCACTTTTATGTTGTTTAAGACATTTCATTTCTTTGATTTATTCTCCTTCAAAATCTCTGGTGAATATTAATTGAAACTTCTATCCATTATTTCAGCTTGATTTGATTTGATTTTTCCCCTTCATATATTTCCCCTTCATCTTTCAATTTTGATATTCCTTCTTTAAGTTTCAGGTTATCATTCACAATTCTGTAGGACAACATAACACTCTTTTCAAAATTAATTTTCTTGTCTTTTCCAATTCTTGTACGTTCATTTCCCTTTGTCCTTAATTCTTTTTATTTTTGCCACTTTTTGCTATTGTATCTCTTTTGTTTTGCTGTTGCACATCTTTTATTAAACCAATCTTTGGCACGAGATTATCAATAAGGATAGAAATACTGGTAAACTACCACCCATAACCAATCTTCTCTCTCTCTCTCTCTCTCTCTCTCTCTCTCTCTCTCTCTCTCTCTCTCTCTCTCTCTCTCTCTCTCTCTCTCTCACTCACTTACTCACTCACTCACTCATCCTTGGCATGTATTTTTCCATCCCTGTAATACCCGGAATTCATGAATGATATCACATGTATATTAAGTATGACGTCACATTTCAAATAACACTTGGCTTCATATGACAGCTATGGCCTCCAATGAGGAGACCACGCCTGAGGAGGAGATGGAGTGCAAGTCTTTTGCGAATTCTCCGGAGAGTTACATGATGGAAGAGTCTGCCGAGAAGACAGAGCTCGTGGTGGGTGATACGACAACCTTTGAAGAGTTTTTGACCATGGCCGGAACCAACGGCTTCTGGAACCACGGCTTTGCGTGTTTGTTGTTTATCGGTAAGATTCTCCCATGACACCAAGCAATAGGAGACTTTTTTTTTTATGGAAAGGTTACCACAAGATCTCATTTTTTTTTTTTTTTCTTTTTCTTTTTGTATGTTTCAAAGTGTGGCAAACGGAGTAAAAGAAATAAAAGTCGAGGGACATTTCAAGAGGAACAGAACAAATAGCGTATTAATTGGAACTTAAGTATCTGTGTAAGAGACACGCCTTCTAATTAATTCTTTAAAAAAAACATGAATAGGTGGATAGTTTTCAGGGGAAATCGTGTTCCAGCCCCTCCTAGTGGATAAATTAAGTATGCTGGTTAATTCTCCCGAAAAAGTAATTACAAATGTTAGAAGGGTAGTATTATGTACCATAATCCCGTTAGTGAAATGGGCTCATTAATGAATTATTTCATCTTTTGAAGGTTCGATGTCTTCGACGCTCATCGGATTGTCTTACCAGTTCCTGGGCGCCACACCAGAATACTGGTGCCACATTCAAGAACTGTGGGATGCCAATTGGACATCCCAGGAAATCATAGACTTCGCCATTCCTAGGTGATCTTTGTACATATTTAGACTAAACATGAATATTTCAGGGTGGCTGTTCAAATATTGGACATGAATTTTGTTATCTTTAGCTATAAAGTTAATATGCTAAATCACTATATCAATTCGAGTTTAGTACTTGATCGAGCATCTTTCTTTTCCTATATTATGACCACTTTTACCTTATTTCATTTA
>NW_027467731.1:92500-98829 GCF_046742065.1 Oratosquilla oratoria
TATTCCTCCTATTTGTTCCAGTTTTTTTAAATAATTTTTTGTGTGGTACCTTATCGAAAGCTTTTTGTAAGTTCAGGAAGGTACAATCAACCCATCCATTCCTTTCTTGCACTATGTCTATTAGTCTTGAGTAAAAACATATTAAGTTTGTGGTATATGATCTTCCTTGTCTAAACACAAATTGTCTTGGGTTTATTATATTATTTTCTTCCAGGTGTTTTACCCATCTATTCTTGTGTGTGTGTGTATATTTGTGTGTGTCTAGTATGTGTATGTATGTTTATCAGGAAGGTGGACGGGAATCTGGAGGGGTGTCTACGATGGAATTACAACTACACTTTGGCTGCAACGTTGGGCTATGAAGCGGCCAAGGAGAACATTGCCTTCGTCGCCAACGACACTGCCCACGGCGCAATGCCGTGTGCCGCGAGGGACTTTAACTTGACACAGTACTCCTCCACCTTGGTGACCGAGGTATGAGAATTCGCAAACCTTTGGGGAGAGTCTGTATGTCTTTTCAGAGAGATCTTGAAATGGTGATGGGAATGCAGTTATGTATTTAGAGCCATCGGTCACATTAATGACAACAAAAACGTGATTATAAATATTTGGTTAGAAAAGTCTTCGTCCAGTAGTGTGACGTAGAAACTCAATGGACCCCAGACAACATCAGGCTTATTTATTACAAAACAAATCGTTAACAGGCATCCTTCCTCTCCCCCTGACCCGACCTCTTGTCATCCTCAGGTCACGAGATAGTAAGGGTAGTGATATTTATTCCTTCCCAAGTTCCTTTTCTTTTGTAAGAGGTTACTTTTTAAGATAGCATCCTTCTCCCACTTTGTACTACTGAAGAGGAATGCAGTTAATAATCGAAATATATAGATCCGCTTATTCAACTCTTTCCGTCTTCTGACTGTGGTGTCAGTTGTGATTTACAAATGTGTTACTACATTTTTCACCAGTGATATATATATATATATATATATATATATATAAATAATACTGATGACCCACTTTCGGAGAAGAATAAGCGAAGATATAGAGATCTGTATATTTTGATCACTTACTGTGATCCTCTTCAGCATATCTGCTGAAGAGGATCACAGTAAGTGATCGAAATATACATATCTCTATACCTTCGCTTATTTTTCTCCGAAAGTGGGTCATCAGTATTATTTTACAAATGTGCTACGACATAACTTTGTTGTGATATACATATATATATATACACACACACACACATATATATATATACATATCATATATATATATATACATATATATTATATAAATATATGTGTGTGTGTGTGTGTGTGTGTGTGTGTGTGTGTGTGTGTGTGTGTGTGTGTGTGTGTGTGTGTGTGTGTGTGTGTGTGTGTGTGTGTGTGTGTGTGTGTGTGTGTGTGTGTGTGTGTGTGTGTGTGTGTGTGTGTGTGTGTGTGTGTGTGTGTGTGTGTGTGTGTGTGTGTGTGTGTGTGTGTGTGTGTGTGTGTGTGTGTGTGTGTGTGTGTGTGTGTGTGTGTGTGTGTGTGTGTGTGTGTGCGTGTGTGAAGGGAGCTTTGCTTGTAGTGACCCATCTTTGTATCTTTCAGCATCAAGTTTTTTCTTAAAATCTTGGATAGTATTTGCACACACTGTTTCTTTATCTAAGTTATTCCATATATCCAGCACTCTGTGTGGGAAGCTATTCTTTTTCCGATCTCTTCTATAGTTATCCTTTTTGATTTGATTTTCATGACCTCTTGTTTTTCCATTGTCATTTTTTAGTAAATCATTTGTGTCAATGATTTCCATTCCTTTCATGATTCTAAATATAGTCAGTGGATCACCTCTTTCTCTTCTCTGCTCTAGTGTTGGTAATTCCATTTTCGATAATCTTTGTTCGTATGTTAAATTGGAAAGAGCTGGTGCCAATTTTGTTGTTGCTCTATGTATTCTTTCTAGTTTCCTTATATTCTTTTTAGTACTGGGTGTCCATAGTGTCGCTGCATATTCCAGCTTTGGTCTAATCAATGTAACTAATATTTTTTAATCATTTCTTCATCCAAGTAATCAAATGCCACTTTCATTTACTTCAATAGGTTGTAGGTTTCACCGACTATTTTGTTTATATGTTTATCCGGTATCATGTCTTTGCTGATTAATACTCCAAGGTCCCTTTCCGAGTGTACTTTTTTATTTCTTCTTCGCCAATTTTGTATCTTTTTTTTCTGTTTTTGCTTTTTCCAAAATCCATTATGCTATACTTCTTGATATTGACGTTTACTTCCTATTTTTGAGTCCATTTCCAGATTTTGTCCAGGTTTGATTGTAATGAATCACAGTCCTCCTCTGTTTTTACTTTCATTAATATTTTTGCGTCATCTGCGAAGAAATTCATATAACATTCAACTCCTTCATCCATGTCGTTTATGTATATGGCAAACATGATTGGAGCCAGCACTGACCTTTGTGGAACACCATTTATCATTTCTTCCCATTTCGAGTATTTGTCTCTAATTACTACTCTCATTTTTCTCCCAGTCAGGAAATCTTCCATCCATTCTAATAATTTACCTGCGATGTCACCTATTGATTCTAATTTTCTTATTAATTTCTTGTGTGGTACTTTGTCAAATGCCTTTTGTAGGTCTAGATAGGCACAGTCTGCCCATCCATTCCTCTCATTTATTATATCTATCAGTCTTGAGTAAAAGCAGATTAGGTTTGCTGTACATGATCTCCCTTGTCTAAATCCAAATTGGCCTGGGTTTAGTATAGATTTTTCTTCCAGGTGTTTAATCCATCTACTTTTGATCACTTTTTTCACATATTTTAGTTACTGTGCTTGTTAGGGAGGCCGGTCTGTAGTTAGTTGGATTTTCCTTTTTTCCTTCTTTATATATTGGTACTATGTCTCCTTAACTTGTTGTTCCACTATTTCCTTAAAAGATCATTTTTTACTTTCCTGTTCCACCTTCCACTGTTTCTTTATTTCTTGAAAGTCATTTTTCTTTAATTTTTTCTTCCACTTATTCAGTCGCTGCCTGTATTTGATCCTTCATCTCCTCCTTTAATGCCTCATTTCTATTCATATCTTCATTATTCAGTCTTATATTTTCTCCCTTTATCCTATTCAGGTCCATTTCCAATTCATCTATTTCCCTATTATTTTTTATTGGCTTTTCTTAATATAGCTACTTCTTTATATACACTTTTGCATTCACTTTTCAGTTCAATTATTTCATCTAACAATTCATTTATTTCTCTATTTCTTATAATATTCTTAAACCTGGGTTCTCTATCCGTGTCTGTGTCTGTGTGTGTGTGTGTGTGTGTGTGTGTGTGTGTGTGTGTGTGTGTGTGTGTGTGTGTGTGTGTGTGTGTGTGTGTGTGTGTGTGTGTGTGTGTGTGTGTGTGTGTGTGTGTGTGTGTGTGTGTGTGTGTGTGTGTGTAAGTTGTAAGTTAACTCTAATTGGTGGATAAAGAAAAACTTGTTGTTGTTGTTGTTGTTGTTGTTGTTGTTGTTGTTGTTGTTGTTGTTATTGTTGTTGGCGGCGGCGGCGGCGGCGGCGGCGTTTATGTGTCAGGCTTTGTTCTGTCTACAATGTACAAAGTAAGTTCCGTTCAAAATTTGGACCGTTGCCAGAAACAATTTCTGTCTACATATTTTACGAAGGTTGCCAAACATGGTAATAGTAGGCTATTGCCATATTATTAAAAAGGAAAAAGGTTTCTTCACGTCGACTTGAGAAAGCCTATTGTTTGCTCAGGTGGCTGACCCGAGATGCGGCGAGGCCATTGTTCAAAATAGAGGGCTTGACCTGAGATGCCGGTATCTATTATTGCTGAAACGGCGTTGTCAGGAAAGGTTGGTGAGCTGGGTCACTTGGAACAATGAACCGTCCCTTGTGAGATCGGCGCTGTCGTTGGAGTACAAAGTTGAATTCAATGTGTGCGTGCGCGCATGTGCACGCTAGGCATCGAAGGGAGATGGAAGCTACGTTGGAAATCGAGATGATGATGATCATATCAGTGATGGGAGAGACGATAACACACACACACACACACGCACACACACACACACACACACATATATATATATATATATATATATGTATATACAGTGTATATATATATATATATACATATATATATATATATAATAAACTCATCTGCTGGGATTCGAACCCCCGCCAGAGCGGAATGCTTCATATAAAGCGAGGATTGTACCGCCTGTACTACCGTGAACCTTCAAAACAGAACGAATTAGTTCACGGACTAATCATTCTGCCGAGGGCACTCGGGTAGAACGTGGTATGTACTATATATTTCATCAAATCCTTTATGCAAGCTAGTCTTCCACAAACACTTGTCGGTCATGGTAATACAGGCGGTACAGTCCTCGTTTTATATGAAGCATTCCGGTCTGGCGGGGGCTCGAATCCCAGCAGATGAGTTTATTTCCAATTGTCAAAATGACACAAACAAACAAATATATATATATATATATATATATATATATATTTATATAAATATATATATATATATATATATATACTGTATATTGCCAAAATAATCACAAAAAACACTTGACTAAATGATCATTCAGAAACCACAAGGAAAATAAAGCTCGGAATACTAAACGTTTTCGTAATAAACGAAAACGTTTAGTATTCCGAACTTTAATTTCCCTGTGGTTTCAATACCCCGTATGGGGTATTGGCTGCATGTTATTGTGGCAAAGTAGCATGCAGTTGATACTTTAGGGTATATAAGGGGCACCACTACGGACCAGAGTTACACACCATTTTGTTTGTGATAGAGGAAGTCTCTATTCATAGAGAAATTATGACAACTTTATTATACTGCGATTGTCCCTCTGTTATTCTGTCCCCCACCCCTTGTTACTGTCCTGTGCCATTTCTCTGAATATTCATTTCTTTTCTTTTTTTCGCCTACCCTTTGGTGGGGGAAAAGAATATAGCCACCAAGTCTTCTGACTTGAGTCGCTCGAGGCGACAAAAACGGGACGGGGATAAGACTAGGAATCCTGCTACCTGTAGCCCCAAATGGGACATTCCTATGAAAAAAAAAGGAAAGATATAAGAGGGTTCTAGGAATTTCCGAATCAGCACCCTAAGGTTTGGGTCTTTTAATGTGCGTAGATGTGGTACAGAGAAGAGTAAAAGGGTAGAGATAGGCAGTATGTTTGTGAGAAGAAAGACGAATGTGTTGGCATTGAATGAAATTAAGTTGAAAGGGATGGGCGAGTGTGAGTTTGGGAGTGTAGTCGGTAGGCTCTCAGGAGTAAAGAGAGGACGGGGGAGACAAGGGGTGGCTATACTAGTAAGTGAAGAGATAGGTAAGCGTGTAGTGAAGTGGAAGGAGGTTTCTTCAAGGTTAATGTGGATGAAGGTGAAGGTGGGAAGGGAGATGTATGGTTTTTTTGTAAGTGCATATGGGCCTGGTAGTGAGAAGAGTGTAGAAGAAAGGGAGGCTTTTTTGGATAGATTTAAATGAATGCATAGAGGGATTAGGGAGAAATGTCAATGTAGTGGTATTGGGAGACCTCAATGCTTGGGTAGGAAATGAAATCAACCAATAGAAGGAGTGATTAAGAAGTATGGAGTTCCAGGGAAAAATCGTAGTGGAGAGTTGATGGTAGAGATGTGTCTCAAAAGAGAGTTGATGAGAGCAAATACAGTGTTTAGGAAGAAAAGGGTGGTGGATAGAAGGGTGGCAGATAGAGCGTTAATGGACTATCTAATGGTAACCAGGAGTATAGTAGGAAGAGTTATGGATGGGCGAGTGTGAGTTTGGGAGTGTAGTCGGTAGGCTCTCAGGAGTAAAGAGAGGACGGGGGAGACAAGGGGTGGCTATACTAGTAAGTGAAGAGATAGGTAAGCGTGTAGTGAAGTGGAAGGAGGTTTCTTCAAGGTTAATGTGGATGAAGGTGAAGGTGGGAAGGGAGATGTATGGTTTTTTTGTAAGTGCATATGGGCCTGGTAGTGAGAAGAGTGTAGAAGAAAGGGAGGCTTTTTTGGATAGATTTGAATGAATGCATAGAGGGATTAGGGAGAAATGTCAATGTAGTGGTATTGGGAGACCTTAATGCTTGGGTAGGAAATGAAATAAACCAATAGAAGGAGTGATTAAGAAGTATGGAGTTCCAGGGAAAAATCGTAGTGGAGAGTTGATGGTAGAGATGTGTCTCAAAAGAGAGTTGATGAGAGCAAATACAGTGTTTAGGAAGAAAAGGGTGGTGGATAGAAGGGTGGCAGATAGAGCGTTAATGGACTATCTAATGGTAACCAGGAGTATAGTAGGAAGAGTTATGGATGTAC
>NW_027467731.1:99329-111829 GCF_046742065.1 Oratosquilla oratoria
TCTGTCTGCCAAAATCTGTCAGAGTCCATCAAAATGTGTCATTCAGTCAGATTCTGTTGCAGTCTATCAGAATCCACCATTCCGTCGGAATTGATCAGATTCTGCAACGGTATCTGTCAGAGTTTTCAAAAAAGTCTGTCGGAAATTACCCGAGTCTGTCGGAGTTGATCGAAGTCAGCAGGAGCCTCAGGTTCTCCGCCAATCTTTCCACGATTTTCGCTCCGAGGGATTTCTTTCGATTTCTTGGGAAAAAATTACGAGTTGGGAAGACGTCTGATCGTTACCGGGTAATTCCTACTAATCTTTATGATATTCAAATAAAAACACTCACACACAAGCACATGCGTATGTATACGTGCGCATAAAAAAAGAAGAAACGCGAACTCCATTGTCTCTTGAGACAGAAGGATGCCAACGATATTTATACATACAAAAAACATACATACTTACAAGTATATATTTATACATTTATATATAATATATTATGTTATATAACAGTATATATAATATTTACATTATATATATACACACATACATACATACAAATATAGATCTATGTGTGTGGTGTGGGTGTGTGTGTGTGTGTTTGTGTGTGTGTGTGGTGTGTTGTCGTGTGTGTGTGTGTGTGCGTGTGGTGTGTGTGAGTGTGTTGTGTGTGAGTTGTGTGGTCTGTGTGTAGGTGTGTGTGTGTGTGTGTGTGTGTGTGTGTGTGTTGATGTGTGTTGTATGTGTGTGTGTTGTGCGTGCGTGGGTGCGTGTGTGCGTGTGTGTGTGTGTGTGTGGTGTGTGTTGTGGTGGTGTGTAAGTGTGTGTGTGTGTGTGTGATGTGTGTGTATATATTTATATATATATATATTGTATATATATATATTTATATATATATATTATATAGATATATATATCTATATATATATATATATTCATACATACTGTTACCGTTGATCTTCTTGGGGCGGTCCACATCTGTGTTCTTGTTTTCGGTCTGCTTCCGGGAACCCTCGCGCCTCGCCGGGGGGGCGGGAACTTGGAGGACCCGCAGAGTTTCGGACGCCCGACCACACGACTTCAGGAAACCAGACGTCGTTTGGATACCTGGGTTAATAGGTAAGTGACTTGTGCCAGTTAGAAGCTCACGTCGTGTAGGTCGTGTAAATGCCAATATATAGAATAAGAGCTATCTTTCGCATAGTCCCGATGTAGTCAAAGATAGCTTTGGGAAAATAAAAATTTTTTTTTTTTTGCTTACGCTCCTTGATTGCATAAAGAACTGATTTGTAAGGTTTTCATAGTACACGGAAGTTCCTGCAAAACGTTAGGACTGTCACATGCTACTCCTGGCGTACAATGGTCAAGGGTGTACGCACCGTTTCGAGTGAAGCGAGTTTCGTGTGAAGTGTGCTATCCGTGTTTACGACTAAGTCTACGTCTTTTGCATCCATGAAGGTGTGCCTGTAGGTTGACTATATGTGTGGGTGAATGTGTGTAGGGAAGGACGCGAGATCCGAATCTGCTTGTGGGCATGTTTGAATGCTTGTGATTGCTTGTAGTGAATGGAGTCCTGGTCACCCCAGCGTCCCGGTAGGCAAGCGATCGTTCCACGCTCGCCCCAGCGTCTCGGTTGGCAGGTGATAAGGAGTTGCCCCAGCGTCCCGGTAGGCAGGTGTCCAGTCCCTGGTCACCCCAGCGTCCCGGTAGGCAGGTAACTGTGTGTTTGAGGGGGTGCCTTTGGTATGTTTGACTGCATACATGTGTGAGTCCCTGTATGTGTGACTGCCTGAGTGCATGTTTGAATGCTTGTGAGTGCTTGCAGTGAATGGAGTCCTGGTCACCCCAGCGTCCCGGTAGGCAGGCGATCGTTCCACGGTTTCCCCAGTGTCTCGGTTGGCAGGTGACAAGGAGTTGCCCCAGCGTCCCGGTAGGCAGGTGTCCAGTCCCTGGTCACCCCAGCGTCCCGGTAGGCAGGTAATTGTGTGTTTGAGGGTGTTCCTTTTGGTATGTTTGACTGCATACATGTGTGAATGCCTGTATGAGAGTGTGTTTGTGTGACTGTCTGAGTGCATGTTTGAACGCTTGTAAGTGCTTGCAGTGAATGGAGTCCTGGTCACCCCAGCGTCCCTGTGGGCAGGCGATCGTTCCATGGTTGCCCCAGCGTCCCGGTTGGCAGGTGACAAGGAGTTGCCCCAGCGTCCCGGTAGGCAGGTGTCCAGTCCCTGGTCACCCCAGCGTCCCGGTAGGCAGGTAACTGTGTGTTTGAGGGTGTGTCCTTTTGGTATGTTTGACTGCAAACATGAGTGAGTGCTTGTATGAGTGCTTGTATGTGTGACTGCCTGAGTGCATGTTTGAATTTTTGTGAGTGCTTGCAGTGAATGGTGTCCTGGTCACACCCGCGTCCCGGTAGGCAGGCGATCGTTCCACGGTTGCCCCAGTGTACCAGTTGGCAGGTGACAAGCAGTTAGCCCAGCGTCCCGGTAGGCAGGTGTCCAGTCCCTGGTCACCCCAGCGTCCCGGTAGGCAGGTAACTGTGTTTTTGAGGGTGTTCCTTTTGGTATGTTTGACTGCATACATGTATGAGTGCTTGTATGAGTGTTTGTATGTGTAACTGCCTGAGTGAATGTGTGAATGCTTGTTAGTGCTTGCAATGAATGGAGTCCTGTTCACCCCAGCGTCCTGGTGGGCAGGCGATCGTTCCACGGTTGCCCCAGCGTCCCGGTTGGCAGGTGATAAGGAGTTGCCCCAGCGTCCCGGTAGGCAGGTGTCCAGTACCTGGTCACCCCAGCTTCCCGGTAGGCAGGTAACTGTGTGTTTGAGGGTGTGCCTTTTGGTATATTTGACTGCATACATGTGTGAGTACCTGTATGAGAGTTTGTTTGTGTGACTGTCTGAGTGCATGTTTAAATGCTTGTGAGTGCTTGTATGTGTGACTACCTGAGTGCATATTTGAATGTTTGTGGGTGCTTGCAGTGAATGGTCTCCTGTACACCCCAGCGTCCCGGTAGGCAGGCGATCGTTCCACGGTTGCCCCAGCGTCCCGGTTGACAGGTGACAAGGTGTTGAGGTGTGTGACTTGTGGTGTTTTTTACTACATACTTGTGTGAGTGCTTTTTTGGGTGTGTGTCTGTGCATGTTTGAACACTTGTGAGTGCTTGCAGTGAATGGTGTCCTGGTCACCCCAGCGTCCCGGTAGGCAGGCGATCGTTCAATGGTCGCCCCAGCGTCCCGGTTGGCAGGTGACAAGGAGTTGCCCCAGCGTCCCGGTAGGCAGGTGTTCAGTCCCTGGTCACCCCAGCGTCCCGGTAGGCAGGTAACTGTGTGTTTGTGTGTTTTTCTTTTGGTATGTTTGACTGCATACATGTGTGAGTGCCTGTATGAGTGTTTGTATGTGTGACTGCCTGAATGCATGTTTGAATGCTTATGAGTGCTTTAAATGAATGGTGTCCTGGTCACCCCAGCGTCCCGGTAGGCAGGCGATCGTTCCACGGTTGCCCCAGCGTCCCCGGTTGGCAGGTGACAAGGAGTTGCCCGTGCGTCCCGGTAGGCAGGTGTTCAGTCCCTGGTCACCCAGCGTCCCGGTAGGCAGGTAACTGTATGTTTGAGATTGTGTGCCTTTTGGTATGTTTGACTGCATACATGTGTGAGTGCCTGTATGAGTGTTTGTATTTGTGACTGCATGAGTGCATGTTTGAATGCTTGTGAGTGTTTGAAGTGAATGGAGTCCTGGTCACCCCAGCGTCCCGGTAGGCAGGCGATCGTTCCACGGTCGCCCCAGCGTCCCGGTTGGCAGGTGACAAGAAGCTGCCCCAGCGTTCTGGTAGGCAGGTGTCCAGTCCCTGGTCCCCCCAGCGTCCCGGTAGGTAGGCAACTGTGTGTTTGAGGGTGTTCCTTTTGGTATGTTTGGCTGTATACATTTGTGAGTGCGTGTATGATTGTTTGTATGTGTGAATGCCTGAGTGCATGTTTGAATGCTTATGAGTGTTAGCAGTGAATGGAGTCCTGGTCAACCCAGTGTCCCGGTAGGCAGGCGATCATTGCACGGTCTCCCCAGCGTTTCGGTTGGCAGGTGACAAGGAGTTGCCCCAGCGTCCCGGTAGGCACGTGTTCAGTTAATTGGCACCTCAGCGTCCAGGTAAGTAGTGAGCTGTGTGTTTGAGTGTGTGGCTCTTGCTATTTTTGACTGTCTACTACCTGTATGAGTACCTGATTTGTTTGTATACATGGTTGCCTTACCTTATGTTTGAATATTTGTGAGTGTTCGCAGTGAATGGAGTCTTAGTCACCCCCAGCGTTCTGGTACCAGACGATCAATCGATGGTCATCCTAGCGTCCCGGTGGGCAGTTGACCAGAAGTTGCCCCAACGTCTCGGTAGGCAGGCAACTGTGTGTATGACTGTGTGACTCTTGGTATATTTCTTTGTGTTCGTGTGGGAGTACAAAGAATATTAGGCAGACACACTAGGGCATTTTAAGTTTGGCATTCGAAAATTCATCTGCTTTATTTTGTACTCGCTGTAAAATTTAATCTTTGTTCTAAAAACACAATCTTTTTCTCTTCTGCTGACTAGTTCATCAGCGATTTCAACTGACCAGCTCTTCACTATCATATCCTCTTCAATAATTTGTGTCATGCTGGCTAGATCATAAGCAATAAAGGATACGAGGACAGAACAACGGCGGACCATACTAGTATTATGTTCCTTTGACGTTTAGTTTAAAATAACCCAGAGAAATAGCGACAAACAGACGACGGGCAGTAGGAGTGTGGACAATATAAGAAATGCGTTTCATTTCCAGTTTTATTGTGCAACAAAAGCTGATGCGTTATGATCAAACATGTCAAGTACAAAGAATAATTTTTGTACACATTATGGATGAAGAGCCCACGCTAACTAAATCACAATAATATTTGAATTTGCAAAATTGGAAAATGAGCACGTCATAATATAAAGATGAAATAAGATAATAGTTTAAAATTGTACAATGACCACTTCTTCATGGAATTTATTGGTTTGGAACTGGTACAGTGATCAGGATAGGGACATCCATCGAATGCGCAGTGCGATCGATCGATGGTTGCGCGATCGATCGATTGCTGCGCGAACGATGTATATATATATATATATATATATATATATATATATATATATGCATATGTATATATACATATATATATGTATATACATATATATGTATGTATATATACGAGTATATATATATACTTATATATATATATACATATATTTGTATGTATCTTTATATATATATATATATATATATATATATATATATATATATATTCAGTTCCGTCTCTTCGTAATTACTGGTTTAATTCTGTTTACTGTTCCCTTCTATGGTATTGTATTTCTTCTTTCACTTTCAACTTTACTTCACTTAAGTAAGTATTTTTTTCACCATACCTTTCTTTAGAACGTAAGTAATGTTTCTCGGTGGGGTGATTTAAGCTGGATAAGTTTTTCATTTCTTCTCGAATAATATTACATTTGGATTGTCAATTTACACCGAGGAACTCCCGCCTGGGGTCCTCAATCTGCTCGCTAAGCCACCTCTGAACCGACGTCACGACTTTATTCATCCAATGATATTTACGGTTACAAATAAGTGCCTCCCCGAAAGGCGTGACTTTTCTTCCGTGTACCAATAATTTTTTTCTCCTCCTCTACCCTTCTCCAATCCTAAAGACTGTTACAACGTCTTAAGCGTACTGCTTACACAAGCAATCTCGATATCAATGCAGGAATGGCTTAGTTTACATATTGTCACAGCAGCATTAAAATCTGTTCCCTAGCGGTTGTTTATAAACTTTAGACGGGGAGCGAGATTATGCAACTCCTTATCTAACTCATAAAATGAAATTCTCGCCACCTACCCCTCTATCTAGCTTATTTGTCTACCTTTATCTACCAGCCTCTTATAAATATATATATATATATATGTATATATATATATATATATATATATATATATATATATTTGTTGAGGCATTTGTGACAGGTTGGTGAAGGTGGGTGAGGAAGACATAAATCAGAGTCCAAGTTTATTTCTGACTAGTTTCGCACAAATAGGCTTCTCTGAAGAAGCCTATTTGTGCGAAACTAGTCAGAAATAAATTGGACTCTGATTTATTTCTTCCTCACCCACCTTCACCATATATATATATATATATATATATATATATATATATATATATATATATATATATATATATATATATATATATATATTTATATATATGTATATATATGTACAGTATATAAATATACACACATATATATATATAAATATATTTATATATATATATATATATATATATAACATAAGAACATAAGAATGAAGGAAACTGCAAGAGACCATAAGGCCTACATTAGGCAGCTCCGTATCCATCACCATCTGTCATCCCCATCCATAAAGTTGTCTAATAGTTTCTTAAAAGAACTGATAGTTTCAGCGCACACTACATGGTTACTAAGTCTATTCCATTCGTTGACCACCCTATTAATTAACCAATTTTTGCCTATTTCCGTTTAAATCCATTACTGCGAGTCCTGCCCTGTTGTCTTAGTATGATGACCTTGTTTGCATCACCCTTGTTAAAGCCTTTAATCTACTTGAACACCTTTATTAGATCACCCCGCACTCTGCGTCTTTCCAGAGAGTGTAAGTTAAGGTGCCTAAGCCTCTCTTCGTAAGGCAAATTTCTGAGTCCATGTATCATTTTGGCCATTCTTCTCTGTACTGATTCTAGTGAATTGATGTCCATTCTATAGGACGGAGACAAAAACTGTACCGCATAGTCAAGGATGGGTCTAAATAGATAGAGTTTGATGATTATCTCTGCACTTCTACTCGTTACCGTCCTAGCAATGAAACCTAATGCTGTTACTTTATTCCTGGCGTTAATACACTGTTTCTTGGTTTTAAGTTCCGGACTCACTAGAATTCCCAAGTCTCTCTAGCACTTACTTTTCTCTAAAAGCGTGTTATCTAAGCTGTGTCTTTTTTCGGGGTTCTGCAGCCCTACGTTTAACACGCTACACTTAGAGATATTGAAGTTCATTTGCCATTTCACCGACGATGTGAACAATTTGTTAAGATCATCCTGCAGATTAACGGCGTCGTCTCCTGACCTAATTAGGCGTCCTATATTAGTGTCGTCCGCAAACTTACTAACATCACTATTTATCCCATCGTCTAAGTCGTTTATGTACATAATGAACAACAAGGGACCCAAATCCGAGTCTTGGGAACCCCACTTGTAACATTGCCCCACCCAAGTTTTACTCCATTTATGGTGACCCACTGTTTTCTGTTACTAATCCAAGCTCTAATCCTTTCTAACACTTTTCTTCCTATGCCATAGGTTTTGATTTTATTTAGTAATCTCTGGTGTGGCATCTTGTCGAACACTTTGCTAAAGTCAAGGTAAATCACGTCGTAATTATCATTGTTATCTGACGCCTTATATACTTTAGTGTAAAAGGATAGAAGATTAGTCACACATGAATTACCATTGGGGAAACCATGCTGTGTGTCAAGAATTAAATGATGTCTTTCGATGTGTTTTCTGAGTCTATTTACTATTATTGATTCAAGCATTTTACATATAACCGATGTCAAACTGATTGGCCTGTAGTTGCATATAGACGATTTATATCCCTTCTAAAAACAGGAACATCGTTAGCCTACCTCCAAGCAGTAGGCATAAAACCAGTGTTTACCGATTTATCAAATATTTCAGTTAACTGGTCACAGATTTCAAATTTACACTCCTTAAGCATTCTTGGAAAAATTTCGTCTGGACCCGGGGATTTTCTAGTTTTAAGTCTTTCAATCTGCTTAACTATTTCTACCTTATTAATGGTGATATTAAATAGACTACTTTCTTCATCCCCACTGAAAATCGGATCTCAGTCAGGTACCTTATCTAACCTCTCATTAGTAAACATCGAGAGAAAATATTTGTTAAACCCTCACTCATTTTTTCCTCCGATTCTATCATGACATTTTCATCGTTTTTAATTGGGCCTATTCTTTCTTTATTTCTTGTTCTATAGAGATGAAAGAAACCCTTAGGGTTGGATCTTGCTTGACTGGCAACCTTAATTTCATAATTACGCTTCGCTGTACGTGTATTCTTTTTAACCATCTTTGCCATTTCGTTATATCTTGATCTAAGGTGTATTTCCCCGTTTTTCATTTTTACGTAAAGTCCCCTTTTCATTCCGATCTCATGTTTCAATCTGTCCATCATTCATTTGGGAGTATTACTATTCTTCCGAATTGACTTCAGGGGGATAAATGTATTTTGTGCATTTATAATTAAATCAGTTAGATTGCTATACATTTCATCCAAATCGCTGACCTGGCTGTTGAGCCCCCGCCCCCTAAGTAACCTGACCCAAAGTATGCATATTACTCTCCGTGACCCAACCCTTGGTCATGACCTGACCCCTGATAATGCCCGAAACGTCCGTATGACATTTTATATTCAATTTCAAATAGGTTTTTATGTTGCCAAATTTTGCTCGTCTGAAATCTGGAACTTGGACGTTATTCGTAGTTTTTAATTTTTCCCAAATAATACTAAATCTTATTTCTTGATTATTGCTAGAGCCTAGAATATCTCCCACTTTTACGTTACTCATTAGGTGCTCATTATTAGTTAAAAGTAAGTCCAGAGTATTTTCTCCCCTCGTAGGATCGGTAATCATTTGTTTTAGGAAATTATCCTGCACCACATCTAAGAATTTTTTCGCTTCCTGATCTCCTACTAAAATTTCCCAGTCAATGTTTCTATAATTAAAATCTCCCATGATCACAACGTTTTTGTACTGGGACGCTCTGCGAATTTCATGAATCAGGGGATCAGTCTGCTCAATGCTGAGGTTAGGAGGTCTATGCAGGACGCCAATAATAACTTTCCTATTCTTGCCTATAATCTCTACCCAAATAGATTCCGTACTGTCATCTTCCTTAATCGAGTTATTGATAATACAGTTTATTGTATTTTTAACGAAACCCTATCCTGACAACCCTATCCTTGTGAAAAAACTTATATTCTTCTATTTCGATTTCCGGAAGGTTTATATACAGGCCGTGCCCACCACCACACTCCCAAGCAGTAGACGCACATAACACAAACAATAACACCCCTTTTCACAATCCACAAGAAAGTTGCTAATTCCATGTACGCAGCGCTACGGATCACGGCTACACGAAATTGACCTCTCCCAATGTTCGGCCAATGTATGGCCTGTATATAAACCAATGTATTCACCAACCATTGTAACTCCCTCTCTGAGGATGACCGAGTAAGATCGAAATACGTATTGGAGAAATTAAGAAAGAGAAAACCGTACCAACTGTCTTTTGGCCACCTTCTCAGCTATTTGGAACCAACATAGAAACTTGTTGCACGAAAGAAATTAAAGCTTTAGTATAAACTCAACAACGCCATTGTCGCTGTAGACTTCTTGAAATCATGTATACAACATGGACTCCTACCAAAATTCACATATCGTCGCCAGGCCAACAGTCGGAGAATCAGCCCTCAAGATAGGCTATCCTACTTGAAGGAAGAACTACAGGCGAAGGAATAGCTATTCCAGGAACTGCGAGCAGAGTATCATGATACCTGTTCAAAATGGAATAGCACTGAAGACATTCAGCATAACATCAGAACCTCCATCGAATCAGCACTCCTAAATATGTCCGATAGACATATTCTAGAAGCTAGAAAAAGGATCGGCCGCAAACTTGCCAACTTATACAGCGGTCCCGTCACCATCCCGAGATCTAAGGACCAATTCATAAATCTCAGCAGCGCTGAGCTTACAAAAGATCACGTTGAATTACTTAACCTTGGACTCAACTGCCACTACATGTCCAAGCCCTACCATTTTCACAAGAAAATTGAAATGGAACTGCTCCTAGACAATATACACCAACTAGAAAAAAAGAAAAAGATTACTACTAACCCCAATCTAACATCTGAAATATGCGCTGAAGTTAATAAATGAAGAGGACACCACAATACCTCTATACTCATACCCCCTCTTCGGAGAGCAGCCAAAGAACTGAAAGAGCAGGATAATATCGTCATACGTAGGGCAGAAAAATCTTCCATCTACGTCCTACTTGACAAGGAAGAATACGTTGGAAAGATGAAAACCATACTAGACGACACCACCAAGTTCAAAATCCTCACAACTAATCCCATCCTGGATCTGAGAAAGAAATTCAACAAGATCATCAGAAAAAATAACACAACAGCAAGTACCACCAAACTTCCTCTAGTCGAAGGAGACCACAAACTTGGGTATGCCTTCCGGAATGTTAAAACACACAAGACTGGAAATCCTCTCCGCCCTATCATCAGCCAAACACCTACATTTACCTACAAACTTGCCAAACGCCCTAACTCCATTAACCCCATACATCCCAACCTCCTAGAGCCAGAAATCTTCGCAGGGATTCCTCACCATCCTTGAATCCTCCCACCCAGTAGGGGTCATAGCCCCATTAGATGTCGAGAATCTGTTCACAAATGTGCCAGTAAAAGAGACTATTGACCTCATCTGCCAGAGTATCTACCACAAGTCCAACTCAACACCCCTCGCCGTCCCTGAAGCAATCCCCCGAAAACTCCTTGAAATCTACACGATAGATGGAAAAATACGCGTACAAGTAGACGGCGTGGCAATGGGATCCCCCCTTTGGCCACTCTTCGCCAATTTATATATGGGATCCATTGAAGAGAAAACCTTCAACGACCATCCTGACATGAAGCCCTCCATCTACGCCCGGTATGTTGACGACATCTTTATTAGCGCAAAAGATTCCCAAACAGTAACTCAGCTCTCACACACACGTTCAAAAAACATTCAACTCTCAATTACACCTATGAACACTAACGCAACGGCGGCACCCTCCCCTTCCTAGATATACTAGTAGGCACCGCTTCAGATCGATTCACGACTGAAGTCTTCGTCCAAAAAACTAATCTCGGTTTCTGTCTTAATGGCAGTAGCGAATGCCCACAACGCTAAGAAAGAAAGCATCATCCGATCACTAGTGAACCGAGCCTTCTCACACAGCAGTACATAGACAACTACTAATAACGAACTCCAACGCATAACAACACCACTCGTCAACAACGGCTACCCACAGCACTCCATTGAATCCACCATCTAAAACAAGTTGAACTCCTTTACCGCCCAACCAACACCCACAAACACCAATATAACAACACTGGATCTGTACTACAAAGGACATATAAACACCGGCTACAAAGATGACGAAAGAACACTCCGCTATATCATCACATGTAACATTCGACCCATCAACCCAGACACTAAGATACGCCTAATCGTATACAAAACCTCTAAAACACACACCCTGGTAATGAAGAACAACAGCCAGCCCCCCAATCCTCTACAAGAAGTCAACGTCGTGTATAAGTTTGATTGCCATGTCGGTGATTGTCAGCTCACGACCCACTTCGCCTTAAGATGGCCAAAGCAGTGAACATTTATATCGAAAAAACTTCCATTAACATACAACTCATGCCCACAACCACACTCATAAGCAGTAGACGCACATAACACAAACAATAACACCCATTTCCACAATCCACAAGAAAGTTGCTACTTCAACGTACGCAGCGCTACGGATAACGACTAAGGCAGTGACCTCTCCCAGTGTTCGGCCAATGTACGGCCTCTATATAAACCTATGTAATCACCAAACATTGTAACTCCCTCCCTGAGGAGAAATTGAAAAAGAGAAATTGAAAAAGAGAAAACCGCACCAAATGTCTTTTGGACACCTTCTCAGCTATTTGGAACCAGCACAGAAACTTGTTGCACGAGACAAATTAAAGCTTCAATATAAGCTCAACAACGCCATTGTCGCTGTAGACTTCTTGAAATCATGTATAAATATATATATATAATATATATATATATATTATATATATATATATATATATATATACACATATATATACGGAAAAGGTGGTAGAGAAACGCTGGTTGGAGCGAGAACACTATATTTCTGATATTTCGACTGCAAGTCTTCATGAGACTTCTGAAGAAGACTTGTAGTCGAAACGTCAGGAATATTCAGGGTGACCTCAAAAACACTCCTTGATTTAAATTGTTCATAATATAACATATTGAGCTCAGAATCTTACAAGTTTCGTGTCCATAGTTGCATAAACTAATGCATTTTTGTTTCCCTATTTTTCCAGTTTGCAATTTCTACCTGACCCGCTAGGTGACAGTCTTATCCAAGATGGCGTACACCCGACAGCAACGTAGCTGGTGTGTGTTGGAGTTTGGCAAAACAAACATTGTTACAAATGTGCAGCGTTCGTTCAGACGCATCCATCATAACAATCCACCTACTAACAAGTCCATTTTAAAGTGGTACAATGATTTCATTGCGAGGGGGTGCATCTGTGATCAGAGAAAAGGACATTCCGGCCG
>NW_027467731.1:116829-126829 GCF_046742065.1 Oratosquilla oratoria
CGGGAAACCAGACGTCGTTTGGATCCATGGATATAAGGTAAGTGACTTTGCCAGATTAGAACGCACGTGTGTAGTCGTGTAAATGCAATACATAGAATAAAAGATATATTCGCATAGTCCCGTTTCTAGTCCCCCGATTAGTTTTGAATTTAGTTACGCTAACCTGATTGCAATGTTTCTTCTTCTTTCCAAACAAAAGGGGCGTTTAAGGGACTGTGGCGAACGTGCTTTAAAGGTGAAGGTGTCAATAAAAGTAGTTCAATTTCTTTGTTGAACTTATGTATTATTTATTCTATCGGAAAAGAGTCTTATTGACATACAAAATTGTTTTAGTATCATGTATATATTAAGTGTCGTTAATTTTACTTTTTCTTTTTTTATGATAGCTATCTGTAATCATTGAACGTATCCATACGCATAGGTAATCCGCCTACTATGTTTAGGAAATGAAAGATTAGAGTCTTGGGTCAACTTCATTGAGTTCGGTTTTTTCTACGTCATCTTTTTATTTTTTTTCTGCTTTTTTATTATTTGAATAGGTAGACAACTTCAGGTGAAAATCTGCTATGATAATTTAAACAAAAAAATTACGATACAGTTTCCTTTTTTTTTTCCTAACTTCAACACTATTAAAGAATTACTTCTTTCTCTTTACAAATTCTAAAGACTGAGATGAATATCGGACAAAAAGAAACAGAGATATGGGTAGTTTAAATCTAAAAAACATAAACTTTTTAGGAGAGGCATTTAAAGTTTTAAAGGAGCACACCGGCATTTAAAAAATTCGGCCGCGTATACACTCGTGACATTGTCTATTTTTTTTGTTTAGCTTTAAAAATATACCAAACTGCACTGGCTATACCGAAAATTTGACTCTTCTTACAATATAAACAGAATGTTTTTTCATGCAATGGGGTTGCCAGATGTCGCCAATAATTTATCTATTTCATTTTATATATAAGAACAGAGAAGGAATTGAGCTGTAAATATTTGGTCAAAAGTGTTACAGCCCATCATAGAGAATCTTTTTGAATAACTGTTGGTAGAAAAAAAGATTATACGATTGCATGCATGAATGGTAGGGCTAACAGATAAGCGACAGGGCGACATCCTGCTTATCCTTTAGCTTTGAAGAGATACTGAGATCCTTGTGGTGAATGCCGATTAGTGTTGGGCAAGTTGCCAGATATCTCATATATATTAATAATTGTAAAACCAACCAGAACTGGGTATCAAAATTTTGCATATATTTCAATATACAGAATGTTTTTTCATGCATGGGGTTGCCAGAGGTTAGCCAACAATTAATCTATTTTACTAGTATCTATTATGCAAAGAAACGGAATAGAGCTTTAAGTATTTGGCTCATGTGTTAACCACCATCATAGAGAATCATTATGCAATGTTTACCTAAATACGTTAATTTTCCAGACTTTTTCGTGTTTTTGACCTACAGTCCCTTAATGGAAATTGACGTCACTCTGCAGCTTGCAGGGACCATGGAAAGTAAGGTAATGACTTTGTCTAAGTAAGATCACGTATGTATTTACACAATATAGAAGATAAAATGTATAGTCGTAGACTTTCATAGCTGTGCTTTCATTGGCTTTGAAATCACTAATGATGTCTGACTGTATATTTCATCACCTATATTGCGTCTGCGTGTTTGCGTGTGAGTCTGTGTGTGTGTGTGTATGACCCATGAAGTGCACACGCATGTCACATGCTGCATGTGATTTCCTCGTAGGATGCGAGATGTGTGTGTGGTGCTCGTGGATGTGAGTCATGGTCCCGCGTGATGAGCGCATGTCGCGCAGCGCAAAAGCCTGATTTGTAAGGTCCATAGTGCACGGAAGTTCCCGCAAACGTGCGACTGTCACATGATCTTCCTGGCGTACAATGTCCAATTGGGTGTATGCACGTTCTATGTGATGCGAGTATCGTATCAAGCGCGTTATCCGTGTTTACGATTAAGTCTACGTCTTTTGCATCCATGATGGTGTGGTTGTAGGTGGTCTATTTGTGTGTGTGTATGTGTGTAGGGAAGGCCGCGAGTTCCGCATCTGCTTGTGGTCATGTTTGAATGATTGTGAGGGCTTGCAGTGTTTGGTGTCCTGGTCACCCCAGCGTCCCGGTAGGAGGCGATCGTTCCACGCTCGCCCAGCGTCCCGGTTGGCAGGTGACAAGGAGTTCCCCCAGCGTCCCGGTAGGCAGATGTCCAGTACCTGGTCACCCCAGCGTCCGGTAGGCAGGTAACTGTATGTTTGAGATTGTGTTTCTTTTGGTATGTTTGACTGCATACATGTGTAAGTGCCTGTTTGTATGTGTGGTGCCTGAGTGCATGTTTGCATGCTTGTGAGTGTTTGAAGTGAATGGAGTCCTGGTCACCCCAGCGTCCCGGTAGGCATGTGATCGTTCCATGGTTGCCCCAGCGTTCCGGTTGTACAGTAGGTGACCAGGAGTTGCCCCAGTGTACCGGTAGGCAGGTATCCAGTCCCTGGTCACCCCAACATCCCGGTTGGCAGGTAACTGTGTGTTTGAGGGTGTTCCTTTTGGTATGTTTGACTGGATACATGTATGAGTGCCTGCATGTGTAACTGCGTGAGTGCATGTTTGAATGCTTGTGAGTGCTTGCAGTGAATGGAGTCCTGTTCACCCAAGCGTCCCGGTAGGTAGGTGATCGTTCCACGGTTGCCCCAGCGTCCCGGTTGGCAGGTGACAAGGAGTTGCCCCAGCGTCCCGGTAGGCAGGTGTCCTGTCCCTGGTCACCCCAGCGTTCTGGTAGGCAGATAACTGTGTGTTTGAGTGTGTTCCTTTTGGTATGGTTGACTGCATACATGTATGAGTGCCTGTATGAGTGTTTGTGTGTGTAACTGCCTGAGTGCATGTGTGAATGCTTGTTAGTGCTTGCAGTGAATGGAGTCCTGGTCACCCCAGCGTCCCGGTAGGCAGGCGATCGTTCCACGGTTGCCCCAGCGTCCCGGTTGGCAGGCGATCGTTCCACGGTCGCCCCCGCGTCCCGGTTGGCAGGTGATAAGGAACAGCCAAAGCGTCTCGGTAGGCAGTGTCCAGTACTGGTCACCCCAGCGTCCCGGTAGGCAGGTAATTGTGTGTTTGAGGGTGTTCCTTTTGGTATGTTTGACTGCATACATGTGTGAATGCCTGTATGAGAGTTTGTTTGTGTGACTGTCTGAGTGCATGTTTAAATGCTTGTGAGTGCTTGTATGTGTGACTGCCTGAGTGCATGTTTGAATGTTTGTGAGTGCTTGCAGTGAATGGTATCCTGTACACCACAGCTTCCCGGTAGGCAGGCGATCGTTCCATGGTTGCCCCAGCGTCCCGGTTGGCAGGTGACAAGGAGTTGCCCCAGCGTCCCGGTAGGCAGGTGTCCAGTCCCTGGTCACCCCAGCGTCCCGGTAGGCAGGTAAGTGTGTGTTTGAGGTGTGTGCCTTTTGGTATGTTTGACTACATACATGTGTGAGTGCTTGTATGGGTGTGTGTATGTGTGACTGGCTGAGTGCATGTTTGAATGCTTGTGATTGCTTGCAGTGAATGGTGTCCTGGTCACCCCAGCGTCCCGGTAGGCAGGCGATCGTTTTATGGTCTCCCCAGCGTCCCGGTAGGCAGGTGGACAAGGAGTTGCCCCAGCGTCCCGGTAAGCAGGTGTCCAGTCCCTGGTCACCCCAGCGTCCCGGTAGGCAGGTAAGTGTGTGTTTGAGGTGTGTGCCCTTTGGTATGTTTGACTACATACATGTGTGAGTGCTTGTATGGTGTGTGTATGTGTGACTGGCTGAGTGCATGTTTGAATGCTTGTGAGTGCTTGCAGTGAATGGTGTCCTGGTCACCCCAGCGTCCTGGTAGGCAGGCGATCGTTCTATGGTCGCCTCAGCGTCCCGGTTGGCAGGTGACAAGGAGTTGCCCCATCGTCCCGGTAGGCAGGTGTTCAGGCCCTGGTCACCCCAGCGTCCCGGTAGGCAGGTGTTCAGGCCCTGGTCACCCCAGCGTCCCGGTAGGCAGGTAACTGTGTGTTTGAGGGTATTTCTTTTGGGTATGTTTGACTGGATACATGTATGAGTGCCTGTATGAGTGTTTGTATGTGTGACTGCCTGAGTGCATGTTTGAATGCTTGTGAGTGCTTGAAATGAATGGAGTCCTGGTCACCCCAGCGTCCCGGTAGGCACGCGATCGTTCCACGGTTTCCCCAGTGTCCCGGTTGGCAGGTGACAAGGAGTTGCCCCAGCGTCCCGGTAGGCAGGTGTCCAGTCCCTGGTCACCCCAACATCCCGGTTGGCAGGTAACTGTGTGTTTGAGGGTGTTCCTTTTGGTATGTTTGACTGCATAAATGTATGAGTGCCTGCATGAGTGTTTGCATCACATGCATTCAAACATTGTTAGTGCTTGCAGTGAAATGGAGTCCTGTTCACCCAAGCGTCCCGGTAGGTAGGTGATCGTTCCACGGTTGCCCCAGCGTCCCGGTTGGCAGGTGACAAGGAGTTGCCCCAGTCTCCCGGTAGGCAGGTGTCCAGTACCTGGTCACCCCAGCGTCCCGGTAGACAGGTAACTGTAGGTTTGAGATTGTGTGCCTTTTGGTATGTTTGACTGCATACATGTGTGAGTGCCTGTATGAGTGTTTGTATTTGTGACTGCATGAGTGCATGTTTGAATGCTTGTTGGTATTTGCAGTGAATGGAGTCCTGGTCACCCCAGCGTCCCTGTGGGCAGGCGATCGTTCCACGGTCGCCCAGCGTCCGGTTGGCAGGTGACAAGAAGTTGCCCCAGCGTCCCGGTAGGCAAGGTGTCCAGTCCCTGGTCACCCCAGCGTCCCGGTTGGCAGGTAATTGTGTGTTTGGGTGTACCTTTTGGTATGTTTGACTGCATACATGTGTGATTGTCTGTATGAGTATTTGTTATGTGTGACTGGCGGAGTGCATGTTTTGAATGGTTGTGATTGTTTGCAGTGAATGGAGTCTTGGTCACCCCAGTGCCCCGGTAGGCAGGTGATCGTTCCCTGGTTGCCCAGCGTCCCGGTAGGCAGGTGTCCAGTCCCTGGTCACCTCAGCGTCCCGGTAGGTAGGCAACTGTGTGTTTGAGGGTGTTCTTTTTGGTATGTTTGACTGTATACATTGTGAGTGCGTGTATGAGTGTTTGTATGTGTGTCTGGCTGAGTGCATGTTTGAATGCTTATGAGTGTTAGCAGTGAATGGAGTCCTGGTCACCCAGTGTCCCGGTAGGCAGATGATCATTGCACGGTCTCCCCAGCGTCTCGGTTGGCAGGTGACAAGAGTTGCCCCAGCGTCCCGATAGGCAGGTGTTCAGTTATTTGGCACCTCAGCGTCCAGGTAAGTAGTGAGCTGTGTGTATGTGTGTGTGTACACACACACACACACACACACACACACACACACACACACACACACACACACACACACACACACACACACACACACACACACACACACACACACACACACACACACATTCGACAGAGACTGCAGCAGATCCGAGGTGAATACACACACACACACACACACACACACACACACACACACGCACACGCACACGCACACGCACACGCGCACGCGCACGCGCACGCGCACACGCACACACACACACACACACACACACACACACACACACACACACACACACACACACACACACACACACACACATATATGGATATGTATATATACATACATACATATATAATATATACATATATATATATATATATATATATATATATATCGATAGTTTTTATGACAGTTGCATGGAGGGTTCGAACCCACTGTACTCGGCTTTACGTAAATTACCTGTACGGTGCCCTAGACCACTACACCACAGAGGCTATAATATCCTTGAAACCTGGAATCGAAACTGATTCCCGAGGGAAGGAAGATCACTTATTACGGCGATCCGAATTCCTGTTTTACTCAAGGACCAGCCCACCAGTGGTATGGGGTAAGGACCAGGACGAACCCCTTTCACGCTTATCGCCATTGTAACTATGAGAGAAATACGCTAATGGCAGCGACATCAAACCGATAATTTTTATGACAGTTGCATGCAGGGTTCGAACCCGCTGTACTCGGCTATCCGTAAATTTCCTGTACGGTGTCCTTGAGTAAAACAGGAATTCGGATCGCCGTAATAAGTGATCTTCCTTCCCTCTGGTATTCTTTTTAACCAGCTTTGCCATTTCGTTATATCTTGATCTAAGGTGTGTTTCCCCGTTTTTTATTTTTACGTTAAGTCCTCTTTTCATTCCAATCTCATGTTTCAATCTGTCTATCATTCATTTGGGAGTATTACTATTCTTCCGTATTGACTTCAAGGGGATAAATGTATTTTCTGCATTTATGATTAAATCAGTTAGATTGGTATACATTTCATCCAAATCGCTGACCTGGCTGTTGAGCCCCCGCCTCCTAAGTAACCTGACCCAACGTATGCATATTACCCTCCGTGACCCAACCCTTGGTCATGACCTGACCCCTGATAATGCCTGAAACGTCCGTATGATATTTTATATTCAATTTCAAATAGGTTTTTATGCTGCCAAATTTTGCTCTTCTGAAATCTGGTATTTGGACGTTATTCGTAGTTTTTAATTCTTCCCAAATAATATTAAATCTTATTTCTTGATGATTGCTAGAGCCTAAAATATCTCCCACTTTTACGTTACTCATTAGGTGCTTATTATTCGTTAAAAGTAAGTCCAGAGAATTTTCTCCCCTCGTAGGATAGGTAATCATTTGTCTTAGGAAATTATCCTGCACCACATCTAAGAATTTTTTTTCGCTTCCTGATCTCCTACTAAAATTTCCCAGTCAATGTTTCTATAATCAAAATCTCCCATGATCACAACGTTTTTGTACTGGGACGCTCTGCGAATTTAATGAATCAGGGGATCAGTCTGCTCAATGCTGAGGTTAGGAGGTCTATGCAGGACGTCAATAATAACTTTCCTATTCTTGCCTATAATCTCTACCCGAGTAAATTCCTCACTGTCCTCTTCCTTAATCGAGTTATTGATAATACAGTTTATTGTATTTTCAACGAAAAGTGCTACTCCTCCCCTACTCCTGCCAACCCTATCCTTGTGAAAAAACTTGTATCCTTCTATTTCGATTTCCGGAAGGTTTATATACAGGCCGTGCCCACCACCACACTCCCAAGCAGTAGACGCACATAACACAAACAATAACACCCCTTTCCACAATCCACAAGAAAGTTGCTAATTCCATGTACGCAGCGCTACGGATCACGGCTACACGAAATTGACCTCTCCCAATGTTCGACCAATGTACGGCCTGTATATAAACCAATGTATTCACCAACCATTATAACTCCCTCCCTGAGGATGACCGAGTAAGGTCGAAATGCGTATTGGAGAAATTAAGAAAGAGAAAACCGTACCAACTGTCTTTTGGCCACCTTCTCAGCTATTTGGAACCACCATAGAAACTTGTTCACGAGAGAAACTAAAGCTTTAGTATGAACTCAACAACGCCATTGTCGCTGGAGACTTCTTGAAATCATGTATACAACATGGACTCCTACCAAAATTCACATATCGTCGCCAGGCCAACAGTCGGAGAATCAGCCCTCAAGATAGGCTATCCTACTTGAAGGAAGAACTACAGGCGAAGGAATCGCTACTCCAGGAACTGCGAGCAGAGTATCATGATACCTGTTCAAAATGGAATAGCATTGGAGACATTCAGCATGACATCAGAACCTCCATCGAATCAGCACTCCTAAATATGTCCGATAGACATATTCTAGAAGCTAGAAAAAGGATCGGCCGCAAACTTGCCAACTTATACAGCGGTCCCGTCACCATCCCGAGATCTAAGGACCAATTCATAAATCTCAGCAGCGCTGAGCTTACAAAAGAGCACGTTGAATTACTTAACCTTGGACTCAACTGCCACTACATGTCCAAGCCCTACCATTTTCACAAGAAAATTGAAATGGAACTGCTCCTAGACAATATACACCAACTAGAAAAAAAGAAAAAAATTACTACTAACCCCAATCTAACATCTGAAATATGCGCTGAAGTTAATAAATGAAGAGGACACCACAATACCTCCATACTCATACCCCCTCTTCGGAGAGCAGCCAAAGAACTGAAAGAGCAGGATAATATCGTCATACGTAGGGCAGAAAAATCTTCCATCTACGTCCTACTTGACAAGGAAGAATACGTTGGAAAGATGAAAACCATACTAGACGACACCACCAAGTTCAAAATCCTCACAACTAATCCCATCCTGGATCTGAGAAAGAAATTCAACAAGATCATCAGAAAAAATAACACAACAGCAAGTACCACCAAACTTCCTCTAGTCGAAGGAGATCACAAACTTGGGTATGCCTTCGGGAATGTTAAAACACACAAGACTGGAAATCCTCTCCGCCCTATCATCAGCCAAACACCTACATTTACCTACAAACTTGCCAAGCGCCCTAACTCCATTAACCCCATACATCCCAACCTCCTACAGCCAGAAATCTTCGCAGGGATTCCTCACCATCCTTGAATCCTCCCACCCAGTAGGGGTCATAGCCTCATTAGATGTCGAGAATCTGTTCACAAATGTGCCAGTAAAAGAGACTATTGACCTCATCTGCCAGAGTATCTACCACAAGCCCAACTCAACACCCCTCGCCGTCCCTGAAGCAATCCCCCGAGAACTCCTTGAAATCTGCACGATGGAAGCCCCCATCTACGGCCCAGATGGAAAAATGCGCGTGGTAGACGCGTGGCAATTGGATCCCCCCTTTGGCCACTCTTCGCCAATGTATATGTGGGATCCATTGAAGAGAAAACCTTCAACGACCATCCTGACATGAAGCCCTCCATCTACGCCCGGTATGTTGATGACATCTTCATTAGCGCAAAAGATTCCCAAACAGTAACTCAGCTCTCACATACACGTTCAAAAAACATTCAACCCTCAATTACACCTATGAACACCAACGCAACGGCGGCACCCTCCCCTTCCTAGATATACTAGTAGGCACAGCTTCAGATCGATTCACGACTGAAGTCTACGTCCAAAAAAACTAATCTCGGTTTCTGTCTTAATGGCAGTAGCGAATGCCCAGAACGCTAGAAAGAAAGCATCATCCGATCACTAGTGAACCGAGCCTTCTCACACAGCAGTACATAGACAACTACTAATAACGAACTCCAACGCATAACAACACCACTCGTCAACAACGGCTACCCACAGCACTCCATTGAATCCACCATCTAAAACAAGTTGAACTCCTTTACCGCCCAACCAACACCCACAAACACCAATATAACAACACTGGATCTGTACTACAAAGGACATATAAACACCGGCTACAAAGATGACGAAAGAACACTCCGCTATATCATCACATGTAACATTCGACCCATCAACCCAGACACTAAGATACGCCTAATCGTATACAAAACCTCTAAAACACACACCCTGGTAATGAAGAACAACAGCCAGCCCCCCAATCCTCTACAAGAAGTCAACGTCGTGTATAAGTTTGATTGCCCTGTCGGTGATTGTCAGCTCACGACCCCCTTCGCCTTAAGATGGCCGAAGTAGTGAACATTTATATCGAAAAACCTTCCATTAACATACAACTCATGCCCACAACCACACTCCCAAGCAGTAGACGCACATAACACAAACAATAACACCCATTTCCACAATCCACAAGAAAATTACTACTTCCGCGTACGCAGCGCTACGGATCACGACTAAGACCAATGTTGTTCGGCCAATGTACGGCCTCTATATAAACCTATGTAATCACCACACATTGTAACTCCCTCCCTGAGGATGACCGAGTAAGGTCGAAATATGTATTGGAGAAATTGAAAAAGAGAAAACCGCACCAAATGTCTTTTGGACACCTTCTCAGCTATTTGGAACCAGCACAGAAACTTGTTGCACGAGACAAATTAAAGCTTCAATATAAGCTCAACAACGCCATTGTCGCTGTA